>NW_027675379.1:290000-317500 GCF_965601325.2 Salmo salar
GTAACTAGTATATTATAACTATATTAATACTATATATCTAGTTTATTATGACTATATAACTAGTATATTATGAATATATTAATACTATATAACTAGTATATTATGACTATATAACTAGTATATTATAACTATATTAATACTGTATAACTCACTGCCTGTATCTCTTCATACTCTCTCTTTCTGAGACAATCTCCCAGGTGTAGCAGCAGGTCTCTGGGTTTGATCATTTTGGTGAAGCTGGGTTCTATCCTTTCCAGAAGCACTCTGTGTATCTTGGTGCTCTCCAGGATCTGAAAGTCCCACTTCTTCAGGGCCTCACACAGACCCTTATAGTCTAGAGACAACAACAATAACAACAATATCAAGCAGGGCCTGGTACCATCCCAGTTCGTCCAGGAGACACACACACAGACACACACCTACCTTCTGCGTCCAGGGCGTCTAGCAGGGCCTGGTACCATCCCAGTTCGTCCAGGAGACACACCTGGTCTAGAAACACCTGGGCTGCTGACGTCACAGACTTACTCTCCTCTGATAGGATCCTCTCTGCAACCTCTGGAACGCGGAACACAAAAGGTTCATTTCAGGAGAAGAGGAAGAGGAGAGGAAGAGGAGAGGAAGAGGAAAGGTAACCTAGCGTGCTAAGAGCTCACTTGAAAGCAAGGCAGGTAACCCTAATTGCTGCTGTAAGTCGCTGTGTCTGCAAAATGACTACAATGTAGGTCTACATGTGAAATGAGAGGGAGAGGAGAGGCCGTAAAGCGGAATAAGGACAGAAAAGTTAGAATTGCTGTACATTGACACTTTCTAGTGGTGTAAAGACGGAAGTGACGGTGTTGTGCCGAAAAAGCTCCCCCCTCCCCCCCCCCCCTGCCAGAATCCTCCCCTCCCACTTCAAAGGAAATTAGAAAGGAGGGAGGATTTCGGCAAGGCTATTTTCTTGCCTGACGAAATCCCCCCCCCCCCCCCCCCCCTTCTATTTTGGGACGGCAAGGCCTGGCACACGTCATAATCATTATTTGGTGACCTATCATACCCTTTGATGTGTACCACAGGAAGTATTAAGACTCTAGTCACAAAAGGAAGTAGTTATTTCAGTAATAATAGGTTTCAGAGTCCTCTACTGTTCTCTCTACCCATCATGCTTTTCCCTCTTTTAGCTTTTCCTACATTTATTTATTTATTTTTTACACTTTTTCTGTCTTAGTTTTTAAGAATGTAGGTACAGTAGTAATAATAAAAATAATTTGAACAATAATATATCTAAAATGTGTACTCTGGGCGAAAAAAGAAAGTTCAAATATATAAGTCAACGTAAGTGCATATCCATAATCACAGTAAACTGTTATAATAATAGAAGAAAAAAATAAAATAATAATTTAATAGTATAAGAAACAAAACTAGGACCGAATGTGCCTCCGTGAAGAATCCCCTCCCCAATAGGTCCCATCAGCCCTCAATAGGACACCCCCAGCACCTCCACCCTCCCCATCAACCCTCAGTAGGACACCCCCAGCACCTCCACCATCCCCATCAACCCTCAGTAGGACACCCCCAGCACCTCCACCATCCCCATCAGCCCTCAATAGGACACCCCCAGCACCTCCACCATCCCCATCAGCCCTCAATAGGACACCCCCAGCACCTCCACCCTCCCCATCAGCCCTCAATAGGACACCCCCAGCACCTCCATCGTCCCCATCAACCTCCCCCTTCCCCTCAACCACAAAACACAATAACGACAATAATAATAGAAATGAAAATACACTCTTCTGACTACAAGGTGATATGGCTGCACTGCTATGAACAACATACTGTATATAATCAACATCACAGATGATAAAGAATGTAATGATACGTTTTGTATTTACACACGTTTTTTTCCAAAACAATACAATAAACGCGGCTTGGGGAGGAAAATATGTATATGCGCTGTTGTCTAACTAAGAACTAATAAATACATACATAACACAGAATATACAGGTGACCACATACACGTGTGTAAAATGTGTGTGTGCCCTATGTGTGTATAATATGTGTGAATGTATGTGTGTGTAATGTGTGCGTCTGTCTGTCTAAACTTTAAAGGTTATTGCTGCCATCCAAAAAAAAGGTCTCTGTTCCAGAAAGTGATTTGTCATTTTATATCTTATTATGCAAAGATCGACATTTGTATTTCCTATTTAATGTTTGTTAAAACAAACTTAACTTTCTGCGATGTGTTGTGTTATTGTCTGATACTATTTCTGTATTATCTTAATTTTCTTAAACATTACAAAATGTTTCAAAATAAATGTTTTTTTCTTTATACTCGGCAAGGCTAAACCCCCCCCCCCCCCACCCCACCTTCTAATTTCCTTAATTTTGTAGTTTAGAGTCAAGTACTTTCTGTGGCACACATCAGAGTCAAATACTTTCTATAGAACACACTTCACATCGGGATAGGCAACCGAAATTAATAATTAATGTATGTGTGTTATATTAAAACATAGAGGAGGGAACCAAACGTAGGCAAGAAATAAACATTTCAGAACAACTACTAGTCCAATAAGACATGGGAGAGATGACGAATTTTGGCAAAGATATTTATTTATAGACTAATACACTTGAAACAAATAGCCAAACCGAAAACTGCAGACATTACTAGTGTTTCCCCCCGCGATCAAAGCGACATAAAACCACACACCTCAAAATCTCAAATAGCAGGCAGGTCGCAGCAATGAAGAATTGAATGCGTGCGCGTTCACGCAAATCGCTGCAATGAAGATTTGAATGCGTGCGCGTTCACGCAAATCGCTGCAATGAAGTTATTGAATGCGTGCGCGGTCACGCGAAGGGTGGTGGGGGGTCTGGCGGGCGGTAGGTCGCTTTATGGCACTACCACACCTGTCATTTCAGTCATTTCTCTACATGCAAACCATTTCTCAGCGTGAGACAGAAATGAAAACAAAAATCATGTCATCAAAAGGCTGACCGTCGATATGAAACAACCGTATAGACTACCGTTAGTAGGTAAAACAACCGTATAGACTACCGTTAGTAGGTAAAACAACCGTATAGACTACCGTTAGTAGCTAAAACAACCGTATAGACTACCGTTAGTAGGTAAAACAACCGTATAGACTACCGTTAGTAGCTAAAACAACCGTATAGACTACCGTTAGTAGGTAAAACAACCGTATAGACTACCGTTAGTAGCTAAAACAACCGTATAGACTACCGTTAGTAGGTAAAACAACCGTATAGACTACCGTTAGTAGCTAAAACAACCGTATAGACTACCGTTAGTAGCTAAAACAACCGTATAGACTACCGTTAATAGACTACCGTTAGTAGCTAAAACAACCGTATAGACTACCGTTAGTAGCTAAAACAACCGTATAGACTACCGTTAGTAGCTAAAACAACCGTATAGACTACCGTTAGTAGCTAAAACAACCGTATAGACTACCGTTAGTAGGTAAAACAACCGTATAACTACCGTTAGTAGCTAAAACAACCGTATAGACTACCGTTAGTAGCTAAAACAACCGTATAGACTACCGTTAGTAGCTAAAACAACCGGATAGACTACCGTTAGTAGGTAAAACAACCGTATAGACTACCGTTAGTAGCTAAAACAACCGGATAGACTACCGTTAGTAGGTAAAACAACCGTATAGACTACCGTTAGTAGCTAAAACAACCGTATAGACTACCGTTAGTAGCTAAAACAACCGTATAGACTACCGTTAGTAGCTAAAACAACCGTATAGACTACCGTTAGTAGGTAAAACAACCGTATAGACTACCGTTAGTAGCTAAAACAACCGTATAGACTACCGTTAGTAGGTAAAGTAACAAAGCGAAATTATCCATACTGTACCTGGTTGCAGGTAAGTTGTCATGAAGCCTTTGACGTAAGACGGTCGCAAAATATGAACCAGGTATTCACTACACCTCAGTAGATTGCGCTTCTCAGACTCATACATGATCGATGAAATGATCGATTAACTGACAGCAGAGAGATATTGACTATGTCTCTTGCATTAAAGCTGACAGCTGCTCGACGTGTATAGTGGTGTGTAGTCTTCCGTGATATTGGTCGCAGTGATTCAGCTGATCTCCTATACATGTCAGTGGAAACCGCGCCTCACGTCTCGCCAGCCTGAAGAAACGAAACCGAAACTTCCCGAGTCACAATAAAACGAAACGCCTGCCTCAGTAAAAGTCCCTAGAGGTAGTTAAACCCAGACCTAGGATCAGTTTGGACTCAGCTAATCGTTACATAAACCCACTAGCGAGGGCAACGCAACAAAAAAAAAAGGACCAAAGATCAGTCTCTATGGTCGTGGTGAACTAATAATCTATGCCAAATAACATTCGGTATATACCACACAAGATAGATGAAATTGATCAATAGAGGTACTGTGTCAATGAACTAGCAGAGGGTAGGAATGAAAAGACTGACAGATGATCAAGTGACTTAACGTTATATGACTTGTAATGATAATAGTTTATTGATCATGACTCAAATGATGAAATAATGCTCAATACCATTACATTAATAAAACATTTTATTAAGGAAGAATTCCCTGTGACAAATGTATTATACAATATTATGCAAAGCAGCATCTTGTCATAACACCATAATCATCTGAAAAACAGTTACCCGGATTATGTCCCAAATAGCACTCCCAAGTGCACTACTTTTGACCGTGACCTATAAGGGTTCCATTTTCGTACACATGGCGGACCTTGTGGGTCTTTGAGGCAAATGTGTTTCCTTGTGAGAAGAGGGAACAATGCACAGAATTTCAAGACTCTAGGCCTTCATTACAAGACCGTTTCCTTTGTTGTCCACGTAGTCCACAATCCAGTAGTTTAAACACCCTAAACAGCCGACCCGACCGCTCGGAGGCGTCTGCATGGTCCTAAAGCAACACCGTTTCCTTGTTGTGTATCACATTCCAAATATAAAGCTGGGGTGGAGGGGACAAACATGCCATTTCAGAATGTGGTGGTGGGGTGATGACATATATTTGAGACTAGTGTATTGCAATTCATTTAGTAATTGACTTAATATCAGTAAAATATATTTTGAGTTGTAAATAGGGAAACAACGAGTCCCAGACAGTTCACAATAGAACATACCGGAGGAGGCATCGTTTACTAACTAAACTATTAGGATCATCTGGTCACCACCAGTGTTTGGAATACCTTGATTACTGGCATCATCTGGTCACCACCAGTGTTTGGAATACCTTGATTACTGGCATCATCTGGTCACCACCAGTGTTTGGAATACCATGATTACTGGCATCATCTGGTCACCACCAGTGTTTGGAATACCATGATTACTGGCATCGTCTGGTCACCACCAGTGTTTGGAATACCTTGATTACTGGCATCGTCTGGTCACCACCAGTGTTTGGAATACCTTTGAGCTCGTTGACAAAACAGGACCACGAAACGCCGTTTCTCACACGAAGGTCCGCGGTGGGTCTGTGTTAATTATGCGGTTATATTTCAGACATGTTCACAGCAGCGAATGACATTCATTCATTTTCTGTTATAGTGTTTCTAAGTAGAAGCCGTATCAGCCAGGGAAACGTAATTGTTCTCACTATATGATGGAACATTCAGATGTCTGCCTGACTGTGGGGCTCTTAACCTGAATTCAGTAGGAAAACGACGTATTTTGCTCAAATAGAGATATGATTGAATTGTGTTTTATTTGGAAAGATGGCTGAGAATAGAACATTCCGTTTTACAGTGTACAGTATCGCCGTTTACCTCAGTTTTCTGTATTATTAATAAGAAGAAATCTACTTATTTTACTCAATTAGAGACTGAAATAAATGGTGTTTCTTTGAAAAGATGGTCCTGTCTGACGTGGACTGTTTCCTCACCTTATTCTCATTGTGTTTAACGACGGTTGTTGCTGTTTTAAATCAGGTAACAACAAGTGGAAACTATACAAGTAGCCTCTTTACTCAATTAGAGACTGAAATAAATGGTGTTTCTTTGAAAAGATGGGCGTGGCTGACATCAACAATACATTAAGGGGAAAGGATCCACAGACACACATCTCTTTATTTACACTGCTGGTTGCCATGGTTAACACAAATACAGGACATCGAATGCTTCCTGAACTGACTCAGTAAAGTAACATGAGTAGTACTACAGTATCACAGGTCAAACAGGTGTGTTAGATTACCCAGTGTCCACAGCAACACTATTGATTATCCTCTACACCCAGTGTATGTGGAGTACTATGGTCTTAGCCATGTTCTCCCTCACTCCCCTCCCGCCTCCCCTCTTCCTCCCCTCCCGCCTCCCCTCTTCCTCCCATCCCCTCTTCCTCCCCTCCCGGCTCCCCTCTTCCTCCCATCCCCTCTTCTTCCCCTCCCGGCTCCCCTCTTCCTCCCCTCCCGCCTCCCCTCTTCCTCCCCTCCCGCCTCCCCTCTTCTTCCCCTCCCGGCTCCCCTCTTCCTCCCCTCCCGCCTCCCCTCTTCCTCCCCTCCCGCCTCCCCTCTTCTTCCCCTCCCGCCTCCCCTCTTCTTCCCCTCCCGGCTCCCCTCTTCCTCCCCTCCCGGCTCCCCTCTTCCTTCCCTCCCGGCTCCCCTCTTCCTTCCCTCCCGGCTCCCCTCTTCCTCCCTTCCACTCCTACTTCCTGTTACCGACAATGCGCTACTTTCTGCTGCCGTCTCTCTCTTTCCGTCCCTCCGACCCACCCTCCTCTTCCTAGATAGATAGAGATAGATAGTTATATGAACAGAACAGCATAGTGTACACAGTATAATGTAACACTTCCTCGCCAACTCTCCTCTCAAACAGTGCAGCAACTCTAAGGTATAGTCCCAAATGGCAGCCTATTCCCACACAGTGGACTACACAGTGGACTACATAGGCAGTAGAGCACTTAATAGGGAATAGGCTGCCATATAGGACACAGACAAAAAAAATATGATTTTATTGATTAATTTGACCAGGTCAGTTGACTGAGAACACATTCTCATTTACCCCAACGACCTCAACGATCTGGGGAATAGTTCCAGGGGAGAGGAGGAGGGAGGGGATGAATGAGCCAACTGGAAGCTCATTCCAACTCAGTCAAAAAGTAGTAACAAAACAATACCTCTTCCTCTGAGATGGAGGTGACAGAGAGGTCAGTGTCACTGGTTGATGATGTCATACCGTCCTCGTAGGTCGGCGGCCGGAGGGTCGTAGATGACCAGCTGGTCAAAGGCTTCCTTGGAGAGAGGAGAACGGGTGGAACTGATATGAGGGAGAGACACTGGAGGGTTAGGGAAAGGATGTGTGTGTGCTCATCGGCAGCCTCGACTAACGGGATTGGTGGATTCAAATAAAGTATTTAAATGTCTGCGTGCTCACCAGCTCGTGGAGGAAGTGGTCCATCCGTGCCAGCTGGAAACAGGTGGAGTTCGTCCTGGATGACCCCGCCCCCTCCCTCCCTCCCTCCCTCCCGATCACGGCGTGCGATTCGCGTGGTGATGATGCGTTGGACGATGTTGACCAATGAGCTGTGGAACATTGCCAGCTCCCACTGTAACCAAGGTTCAGAGGATAGGGATTTGATCATCCAACATTACTGCAAACCTTGACACTAGGCTGCAGTAAAATGATTTGGTTGCAAAGCTTACTGGTCTGTCCTTTACCATAGAATTATTATTGTGGTGCATAATTGCCATGGTAAATTGGAATGTTCAGTCAATGAGCATTATGGGTAATCCACCTCTCCTGAATTAAACAAGCATAGAAAGAAAGTGGATATGCGTGGACGTGTGTTACACTGTCCAAATCTAAACACAACAACTGGCGACGCCACGTCATTTTCTAAACACAAGTTATTATCGCCACTGCTACTGTAGCTAACAGAGTGTAGAAACAGTTACTAACTAACCAGTCAGCCAGACCATTCCAGACTGAATTAATCAATTTCTACACTCTGTTAGTTACTGTAGCTAACAGAGTGTAGAAACGGTTGCTAACTTGAACAATACAACAACAAAAAGTTACCTCTCATCTGTCCATCGATCCCTCCATCCTCTGGCCGGGGTAGAAGAGGAGTTCCCACCCTTTCCACCTTCGTCCTGACCGTCTCCTCTCCACCTCCTCCTCCTCCTCTTTCACTCTCCATGGTTACCACCTGCTCTGGTGGTCACCATGGCAGCTGCGATCATTGCGGTCCCGTTTTCTCCAGGTACAGGAGGTTTGAGAGTAAGGATGGAGGAGAGCGGCTGCTTACACAGCGGACACACCACCCAGAGACAGGATTAAGATAAATGATCAGAGAAGAAAAACATTATTCTAGAGCCTAGAGCTGGTAGGAAGGATTTCCTGAACACCTTAGTTGGCACCCTATTCCCTATACTGCCCTACCAAGCAAAAAGGCAGCAAATGCTCATTTGGTCAAAAATGAGTTGTCATTTTTGCTACATTAAATACATGCTTAATCATGTGGATAGGTATCCTGCCTCGTATTGCGTTTTGAAGAAAATGGGGGTCATGTTAGCAGTAACGAAACCAAGGTAAATAAAATCAATTTTTCTCAGTTCCACGCTATGAGCAGTTACTGCCTTTTTGCTTGGTAGGGCAGTATAGTGTGCTGCTTTCGACCAGAGCCCTAGGAACAGGAGGAGCCCTCTTATTAAGACACCCTTTGTTGCAGTCTGTCTCGGGCCAACGCGTCCCACAGACTCTAACACTCCCATCTGCCTAGACCGGTTCAACAACATGACTTACCTGGATACAGTGTCAGTTGATCAAACTCCCCAATTACATCACTTAAAAAAAAAAAAAATGGAGCTGCCTAAAGTGTATGTAGGGCTGAGATGAATGTAGGTTAGCCTACTATGGGGATGTTGGGTCAACAACAATGTTACCAGTGATCTAGTCTTACGGCTTAGATATTTCCCTGTTTAGATACCTACGTTTTAAAGTTAATGTACCTGTTAGGATTCATATGTAGAGTGAAACGTGTCGGCTTCATCCACAACATGTAGAAAATATCCTTCACAGCTGGGTAACGTGCTGCTTCCGTGTCTGTCCACATGTCGTCTCCAGTAGCCGAAGTTGAACGCTAGCTAACCATCCATGCCCTGGTTCGCTGCATCACTAGCGAGTTATCTAGCACTAATAATAATAATAATACACAAATAAATAAAAAAATACAACTTTGATGTTGATTTATAGTTAACGTTAGATAGCTCGTCAGCTGACAGGCTAACCTAGCGGCTAGCTCATGAGTGTGTCTCTCTTCCTGCCCGGTTCACAGTTCAAAAACATCACAACACCGAATCCATTAGTCTAGCTCATCAGCTAAACTATCTGACAACACTACTAATAATTCAGAACTAAATAATAGTAGAAATTGTAAACATATATGGTAGGATATCGGAAAGGTAGCAGACTGTTGTGAATCAGAAAGCAGAGCGCCATTGGCAACAAAGAGGATTCTGGGATACTTTCCGCAACCCTCTGGTTGTCAAGGAGATCAAATATAGGTTTTATGTCGATTCAATTGCATCCACTTTTGTTATTGTTGTTGGGTATAAACTATTTAATCTTGTTTTATTAGTATTAAACGTCCACATCTCATCTATAAATGGGACAATTGTCATGTAATCATTTCTGGTGCTGGTAGCTGTTGTTATTGTCTGTTTCTGTCCGTAATTCCGCCAGAAGGCGCCAGAGGGAAGCTATTGATTGGGGGACCGCTCCGTTGTTTACAATCCGCGTTGTCATGGACATGGACATGGACACCAGCTAGCTAACCAGCTAACCGCAGCTAAACTAAACCTGGTTTGAGTCCATTTCTACCAAAATTGAAGATGATAAACATCAGCAACCGAGCATTGGATAGACTCTACTCTGTTGTGAGTTAGTTTTTTTAATGTTCCCCGTAGCTGGTTGTTTTAGCCAACTGGTTGTGCTAGTTAGCTAACTAGCTAACTGCAAGGGATAATACTTCCAAAATGTGAGCTAGGTCTACATTTCAATAACAAACAGTGACCGGCCCTATTTATCTACGCTACAGTACATAGCTAATCACATAACTCCCAACTGAACGTATCCAGCCAGACAACATGTGGCCAATATACAGGGTTGGCTAGGTTACTTTCTAAGTGTAATCTGTTACATGTCCACAATTATAATCAGTAATTAAATTTTTGGATTACCCAAACTAAGTAACGTAATCTGATTACATTCCGTTAGAAGATGACAAACGTATGTCACCAATTGAATGACATCTATTTCAGGATAAATCAATGTTAAAGTTTACATTGCTGGCCATATATGGATGTTACATTTTACTTTATGGGTTGGTTATGTAGGCTTCTTCTAACCCATGGCTTTCTACTACATATAATAATATGATTAAATTATATCTTTACATTAAAAACCAAAGTCTATCAGAATTCCAGTCATTCCAATAAATGTTATACCCCTTGATCTTCAAGAATAGGACTTGGAAATATGGAAGTATAGATTAGCCAAATTGTTTAACCTGAGCATAACCCCCAAAACTAAGGACTTATTAGCCAGACCTATTCTGTTGTTTATGATTGTATTGTCATGGAGGACAGATTGGGCTCATTGATTCCAGTTGAAAAATAAATGCTGTGCTCATGGAATGGCTTTGAGCACTACTGAAAAGGGCTATTTACATGTGAAAAATGAGTGCCATATGCTGCATTACTATAGGCCTGTTGTTTACCTTTTAGTTGGTGACCCAGATATCTTGATAATATGCAGCTGTTTAAAGGGCAAATCCACAGATGGAACAATAATAAAATGGCTCGCCCCGCCTCTGTTTTGGTAAAAAAAACTGAGGGATTGGCCTGTAGAAATGTAACCACTCTCAGATTAATAGACAGAGCTAGGGATGTAAGGACTGACCATCTATGATATCAACATTATAGTTATAACCATGTTATGAGACTATACATTATTTGTTTACATGTACAATGTTTACAAACATTGTTGTTAAACAAGCTTATATTTGGGGTTCTGATGGAGTGTGACAGTTGAACTAAGATCATAAGGCATTTATAAGTTATATTCTTCAACAATCAATGGATATATGTCCAAAAATAGATGTAGTAACTACAGATTGCCCCTTTAAGTCTATCAAAAGTGTGTGAGTTTGAGCATGTGTCCATTAGGCCTATGGATCTATTTATATATCAGTATGAATTAGAATGAGCAATAAAAGCCCCACTTTTATTCCGTAGGTTGGGATCCGCACTATGCAGCTGTTGGAAGAGCATATTTTTCACTAGCTGTCCACTGGTTTCAATAACAATGATTTATAGGCAGCTTAAACTTCTTGAATTAAACCATTATTGGGTTCAAATACACATTTAGATTTGTGAACAGCACTATGTAGATATCAATAGTAAGTGATGTCCGTATCGCCGTAGACTACACCACTGCTGTCATCCTTTACCTCCAAGCGGTTATTCTAGTTGGATCATCTTTGGATGCCGACAGCAGTCGCACCATTGGAAGACATAGCTTGGACTGTAGCCTACAAAAGCCTTTTCCTGCTCTTTTCCCACAATCCATCAAACACATTTGTTGTGTTGTCATAGTGGTCTCTGACATCATAATGGTCTCTGTCATCATAATGGTCTCTGACATCACAGTGGTCTCTGACATCATAATGGTCTCTGACATCACAGTGGTCTCTGACATCACAGTGGTCTCTGACATCATAATGGTCTCTGACTTGTGGTCAGACTCACCCAGGTGCAACAAACTTAAACTTGTGCCTTTTTTCAATGCTGATTTGAATGTCATTGAGAATGGGTTTTTTCTTTTTCTGCAAACATCCTTTCTGAATTTAAAAGTAATCCTGAAAGTAATAAATCTAGTTTTTCAAAAGTATCTGTAATCTGATTACAATATTTGAACTGGTAACGTAACGGATTACAGTTACCGTTTTTTAAAATCCGCAATATGTTTGAAAACGTTGCGAGTTTAGCGAACTATCCTGGATGACAGCTAGCTAACGTTAGCTAGCAGGCAGTTTCAGCACTGGCCAAAGTGGCCAGCTCCCTGCCTCTCTCTCTCACACACACACACACACACACACACACACACACACACACACACACACACACACACACACACACACACACACACACACACACACACACACACACACACACACACACACACACACACACAGTGTCAGTACCACAGCTAGCTAGCTAACTTCTATGTCATCGTAAACAATTTAGAAGTTAACCCCTGTAAACATAAGAGAGAGTACATTTAAATATTGTATGCCTTTTTTGTTATTTAACCTATAAGTCTGTAAACACACTTAGGAAGTTGCTCTAAATATTGTGTTGTTTCCAGCTCCTCCTGGCCGTAGTGGTGTTGTCGTGGACCTACGTCATCTATGGGAGTAGAATAGCAGCACAGAGACAGTTGGAGAAGAGACTCAACATCAAACTACACAACTAAAGCACCAGCGGCACTACCTCAACAGTAAGATTACCCCGACTCAGACTCAGAACACTAACTAACAACTACACTACTAACAGTAAGTTAACTCAGGACACTAACAACTACACTACTAACAGTAAGTTAACTCAGGACACTAACAACTAAACTAGTAACAGTAAGTTAACTCAGGACACTAACAACTACACTACTAACAGTAAGTTAACTCAGGACACTAACAACTACACTACTAACAGTAAGTTAACTCAGGACACTAACAACTACACTACTAACAGTAAGTTAACTCAGGACACTAACAACTAAACTAGTAACAGTAAGTTAACTCAGGACACTAACAACTACACTACTAACAGTAAGTTAACTCAGGACACTAACAACTACACTACTAACAGTAAGTTAACTCAGGACACTAACAACTACACTACTAACAGTAAGTTAACTCAGGACACTAACAACTAAACTAGTAACAGTAAGTTAACTCAGGACACTAACAACTACACTACTAACAGTAAGTTAACTCAGGACACTAACAACTAAACTAGTAACAGTAAGTTAACTCAGAACACTAACTAACAACTACACTACTAGCAGTAAGTTAACTCAGAACACTAACAACTAAACTAGTAACAGTAAGTTAACTCAGAACACTAACTAACAACTACACTAGTAACAGTAAGTTAACTCAGAACACTAACTAACAACTACACTACTAACAGTAAGTTAACTCAGGACACTAACAACTAAACTAGTAACAGTAAGTTAACTCAGGACACTAACAACTAAATTAGTAACAGTAAGTTAACTCAGGACACTAACAACTAAACTAGTAACAGTAAGTTAACTCAGAACACTAACTAACAACTACACTACTAACAGTAAGTTAACTCAGAACACTAACTAACAACTACACTAGTAACAGTAAGTTAACTCAGAACACTAACTAACAACTAAACTACTAACAGTAAGTTAACTCAGGACACTAACAACTAAACTAGTAACAGTAAGTTAACGCAGGACACTAACAACTAAACTAGTAACAGTAAGTTAACTCAGGACACTAACTAACAACTAAACTAGTAACAGTAAGTTAACTCAGAACACTAACTAACAACTACACTAGTAACAGTAAGTTAACTCAGAACACTAACTAACAACTAAACTACTAACAGTAAGTTAACTCAGGACACTAACAACTAAACTAGTAACAGTAAGTTAACTCAGAACACTAACTAACTACACTAGTAACAGTAAGTTAACTCAGGACACTAACTAACAACTAAACTACTAACAGTAAGTTAACTCAGGACACTAACAACTAAACTAGTAACAGTAAGTTAACTCAGAACACTAACTAACTACACTAGTAACAGTAAGTTAACTCAGGACACTAACTAACAACTAAACTAGTAACAGTAAGTTAACTCAGGACACTAACAACTAAACTAGTAACAGTAAGTTTAACTCAGAACACTAACTAACAACTACACTAGTAACAGTAAGTTTAACTCAGAACACTAACTAACAACTACACTACTAACAGTAAGTTAACTCAGAACACTAACAACTAAACTAGTAACAGTAAGTTTAACTCAGAACACTAACTAACAACTAAACTAGTAACAGTAAGTTAACTCAGGACACTAACAACTACACTACTAACAGTAAGTTAACTCAGAACACTAACAACTAAACTAGTAACAGTAAGTTTAACTCAGAACACTAACTAACAACTAAACTAGTAACAGTAAGTTTAACTCTAACTCCAAACTAAACCGCTGCAGTAGCATTAGGCTACTGAACTCCTACGGTAAGGTGTAACCCAATCTCTACCTGGACACTCTCTCCTTACCAAATCATTTTCTCTGAGGATATCCTCTGTCTTTTCATTACTTTTGACATGTCTACGTTCTGAATATCTCTGTTGTCGTCCCAGCTAATAAGATGTGAGTGTTTTGTTTGTTTGTGCGCGTGTTTTTTTTAAATGAATATTCTACACATGTATTTTTTTTTTAACTGCCCTCTGTCGAATTTATAACTTCACAAAACAACAAATGAAACTCATATCAATCCCTCATTTCCCCCACAGCTAAATACCGTGGACATTCCCAAGACAAAGGACCCTGGACCAGTCTCCATCCCATTGCCTACTGTGATGAAGTCTGTCTTTACTGATCAGACTCATTTATACACCACCATGCTGAATGCTTCTCCTTCCTTTCTTTACTTCCTTTACCATGTTAGTTCGTCTTAGATGTGAGGAACATTTTTTCATATTGTGCAAAAAATGATTTCTATTAAAAAAAAAGAGAGAGAAAGTAAGAGATGCAGATAGTGTCTTTCCTTAATTAAAATCAAACCACTTCCTGTGTCTGTTGTTCTGAGGAGAACCTTCCTCTGTCTGTTGTTCTGATGAGAACCTTCCTCTGTCTGTTGTTCTCTGGAGAACCTTCCTCTGTCTGTTGTCCTGAGGAGAACCTTCCTCTGTCTGTTGTTCTGATGAGAACCTTCCTCTGTCTGTTGTTCTGAGGAGAACCTTCCTGTGTCTTGTTCTGAGGAGAACCTTCCTCTGACTGTTGTTCTGAGGAGAACCTTCCTCTGTCTGTTGTTCTGAGGAGAACCTTCCTCTGTCTGTTGTTCTCTGGAGAACCTTCCTCTGACTGTTGTTCTCTGGAGAACCTTCCTCTGACTGTTGTTCTCTGGAGAACCTTCCTCTGTCTGTTGTTCTGAGGAGAACCTTCCTCTGACTGTTGTTCTGAGGAGAACCTTCCTCTGTCTGTTGTTCTCTGGAGAACCTTCCACTGTCTGTTGTTCTGAGGAGAACCTTCCTCTGTCTGTTGTTCTGAGGAGAACCTTCCTCTGACTGTTGTTCTGAGGAGAACCTTCCTCTGTCTGTTGTTCTCTGGAGAACCTTCCACTGTCTGTTGTTCTGAGGAGAACCTTCCTCTGTCTGTTGTTCTCTGGAGAACCTTCCTCTGTCTGTTGTTCTGAGGAGAACCTTCCTCTGTCTGTTGTTCTCTGGAGAACCTTCCACTGTCTGTTGTTCTGAGGAGAACCTTCCTCTGTCTGTTGTTCTGAGGAGAACCTTCCTCTGTCTGTTGTTCTGAGGAGAACCTTCCTCTGTCTGTTGTTCTGAGGAGAACCTTCCTCTGACTGTGTTTATTGGTTTGAGGGATTGAATAGAATGCAGCTGGCAGCTTTTGACTGCGGTTATTGATAAAACGATAATACAATCTAAACAATGAAGCTAACATGGCCGTAGATACCAGAGGTTTGTTCACCTCAGCCTGTGGATAAGGTTGGTCTATAGCTGACAGGGTTTTATAAAGTGTAGCGTGTTGAAAGGGCCGGCTACCTCGGTGACCCACCTCACTGATATCCTACTATCTCTAACAAAGACGTTTTGGTTGTCAGGAAATAAAAAAAACCTGCTTTGAAAGCAGCAGCAGCAACAAGACACCGCTTTTAAATGTGTTCCGTACCTGAATGTTATGGTAGTGACACACACACACACACACACACACACACACACACACACACACACACACACAGACACACACACACACAGACACACACACACACACAGACACACACACACACACACACACACACACACACACACACACACACAGACACACACACACACACACACACACACACAGACACACACACAGACACACACACACACAGACACACACACACACACACACTCCACTTCACACACACACACACACTCCGTACACACTCCACTCGACACACACACACACACACACACACACAGACACACACACACACACACACTCCACTTCACACACACACACACACACTCCGTACACACTCCACTCGACACACACACACACACACACACACTCCGTACACACTCCACACAGCCACTCCAGGTGGCCCCTGCTCTTTGATGTGTCTGGATGTCTGATATGTAGAGGACCACTAATGAAATGGGTGAAGGGGACATGAGAGATGGATGGAAGATGGATGACAGAGAGTCTCTATTGTCCTCATCGGTGCATACGCATTTAATTAACCAAAACACTTCAAAACACATCCCAGGATTCATCCCAAATGGCACCCTATTCCCTATGAGGTGCACTACTATAGACCAGAGCCCTATGTAGAGTCCTATGGGCCCTGGTCAAAGCAGCGCTCTATGTAGGGAATGGGGAGCCGTTTGAGACACATCCCTGGACCCCTTCTGGTCCTCCTCTCTCTCTCTCTCTCTCTCTCTCTCCCTTCATCTCTTCCTCTCCCCCCTCCTCCTCTCTCTCTCTCTCTCTCTCTCTCTCTCTCTCTCTTCATCTCTTCCTCTCCCCCCTCCTCTCTCTCTCTCTCTCTCTCTCTCTCTCTCTTCATCTCTTCCTCTCCCCCCTTCTCTCTCTCTCTCTCTCTCTCTCTCTTCATCTCTTCCTCTCTGTCTCTTAATCAATGCTGGAGTGTTGTTCATTAGTGGACTGTGTTTGAGTGTTTATAGTCCTCTGAATGACATAAACACATGATGGGATGTTTTCTACACTCTTACATGCATTGATTAGTTCATATTTCAAACAGATTTGGACTTTTAATATGAAAGACAGTAAAGTAGACTAGTAGTTTAGACTAGTAGAGTAGACTAGTAGTTTAGACTAGTAGTTTAGACTAGTAGAGTAGACTAGTAGTTTAGACTAGTAGAGTAGACTAGTAGTTTAGACTAGTAGAGTAGACTAGTAGTTTATACTAGTAGAGTAGACTAGTAGTTTAGACTAGTAGAGTAGACTAGTAGTTTAGACTAGTAGAGTAGACTAGTAGTTTAGACTAGTAGAGTAGACTAGTAGTTTAGACTAGTAGAGTAGACTAGTAGTTTAGACTAGTAGAGTAGACTAGTAGTTTAGACTAGTAGAGTAGACTAGTAGTTTAGACTAGTAGAGTAGACTAGTAGTTTAGACTAGTAGTTTAGACTAGTAGAGTAGACTAGTAGAGTAGACTAGTAGTTTAGACTAGTAGAGTAGACTAGTAGAGTAGACTAGTAGTTTAGACTAGTAGAGTAGTAGTTTAGAATAGTAGTTTATACTAGTAGAGTAGACTAGTAGAGTAGACTAGTAGAGTAGACTAGTAGTTTAGACTAGTAGTTTAGACTAGTAGTTTAGACTAGTAGAGTAGACTAGTAGTTTAGACTAGTAGAGTAGTAGTTTAGACTAGTAGAGTAGACTAGTAGTTTAGACTAGTAGACTAGTAGTTTAGACTAGTAGAGTAGTAGTTTAGACTAGTAGTTTAGACAAGTAGTTTATACTAGTAAAGTAGACTAGTAGTTTAGACTAGTAGTTTATACTAGTAAAGTAGACTAGTAGTTTATACTAGTAAAGTAGACTAGTAGTTTAGACTAGTAAAGTAGACTAGTAAAGTAGACTAGTAGAGTAGACTAGTAGTTTAGACTAGTAGAGTAGACTAGTAGTTTAGACTAGTAGTTTAGACTAGTAAAGTAGACTAGTAAAGTAGACTAGTAAAGTAGACAAGTAGAGTAGACTAGTAAAGTCGACTATTAAGTAGACTATTAGTTTAGACTAGTAAAGTAGACTAGTAGTTTAGACTAGTAGAGTAGACTAGTAGTTTAGACTAGTAGAGTATGCTAGTAGAGTTGAGTATGCTGGTAGAGTAGACTAGTAGAGTAGACTAGTAGACTGGATTAGTAGGCTAGTAGATTAGTAGAGTAGAGTTTGCTAGTAGAGTATGCTAGTAGAGTATGCTAGTAGAGTAGACAAGTAGAGTAGACTAGTAGACTGGAATAGTAGGCTAGTAGACTAGTAGAGTAGAGTTTGCTAGTAGAGTATGCTAGTAGAGTAGACAAGTAGAGTAGACTAGTAGACTGGATTAGTAGGCTAGTAGACTAGTAGAGTAGTGTGGGCTAGTAGAGTAGACAAGTAGAGTAGACAAGTAGAGTAGACTAGTAGACTGGATTAGTAGGCTAGTAGACTAGTAGAGTAGAGTTTGCTAGTAGAGTATGCTAGTAGAGTAGACAAGTAGAGTAGACTAGTAGACTGGATTAGTAGGCTAGTAGACTAGTAGAGTAGTGTGGGCTAGTAGAGTCGGCGAATAGTTATGGTGTGTATGGGGCCCAGGTGTGCCGTCAGACAGACCGACGGACAGAACGACAAGCAGACGGACAGACCGACAGCCAGACGGACAAACCGACAGCCAGACGGACAGACTGACAGCCAGACGGACAGACTGACAGCCAGACGGACAGACTGACAGCCAGACGGACAGACTGACAGCCCGACGAACAAACCGACAGCCAGGCGGACAGATGGACAGACGGACAGACAGGATGTAGTGTTCTGCTCTATTCCGAACCGCAGGAGGCTTTCTGCGGTTCGGTCCTGGGGGGGGGGGGGGTAGAGAGGGAGCCCTCCCATACTGCTGAAGCAGATAGGAGGACTGAGGGGGGGGGGGGGGGGGGGGATAGAGATGAAGAGGGTGGAGAGAAGATGGGTGTGGGGAAATTCAGGCAGGACCTGAGGAGTGTGTGTGTGTGTGTGTGTGTTTACCTCTGCAGCAGATGGTCAAGCAGTTCCACTCATGGGTAGAGACGATGTGAAGAGTTAGGACTAACGACTATGTTAGATAACTTGTTGTGTGTGTGTGTGTGTGTGTGGTGTGTGTGTGTGTGTGTGTGTGTGTGTGTGTGTGTGTGTGTGTGTGTGTGTGTGTGTGAAACCAATCCCCATCACTCAGGACTCAGTCATACTGATTCACGATGGTTTTTATTCAGCGTCATCATTACCATCGATCAACTAAATTAAATACTTTAAACGTTTAAACTTTGTCACTAAAATAAAAACACAATTAATTGATTGAACTCAATATTATACTTTTTGAAAAACAGCTGTCTAGATATTTAACGTCTTATCGGATAAAAGACAATTAAACAGAATAGTTAGAATAGACACACTATAGATAGAAATACACCAACATAGATAGGAACTATTAGCAGACACTATAGATACAAATACACCAACATAGATAGGAACTATTAGCAGATACTATAGATATAAATACACCAACATAGATAGGAACTATTAGCAGATACTATAGATAGAAATACACCAACATAGATAGGAACTATTAGCAGACACTATAGATACAAATACACCAACATAGATAGGAACTATTAGCAGACACTATAGATAGAAATACACCAACATAGATAGGAACTATTAGCAGACACTATAGATAGATATACACCAACATAGATATAAACTATTAGCAGACACTATAGATAGAAATACACCAACATAGATAGGAACTATTAGCAGACACTATAGATACAAATACACCAACATAGATAGGAACTATTAGCAGATACTATAGATATAAATACACCAACATAGATAGGAACTATTAGCAGATACTATAGATAGAAATACACCAACATAGATAGGAACTATTAGCAGACACTATAGATACAAATACACCAACATAGATAGGAACTATTAGCAGACACTATAGATAGAAATACACCAACATAGATAGGAACTATTAGCAGACACTATAGATAGATATACACCAACATAGATATAAACTATTAGCAGACACTATAGATAGAAATACACCAACATAGATAGGAACTATTAGCAGACACTATAGATAGAAATACACCAACATAGATAGGAACTATTAGCAGACACTATAGATAGATATACACCAACATAGATAGGAACTATTAGCAGACACTATAGATACAAATACACCAACATAGATAGGAACTATTAGCAGACACTATAGATACAAATACACCAACATAGATAGGAACAATTAGCAGACACTATAGATACAAATACACCAACATAGATAGGAACTATTAGCAGACACTATAGATAGAAATACACCAACATAGATAGGAACTATTAGCAGACACTATAGATAGAAATACACCAACATAGATAGGAACAATTAGCAGACACTATAGATACAAATACACCAACATAGATAGGAACTATTAGCAGATACTATAGATATAAATACACCAACATAGATAGGAACTATTAGCAGATACTATAGATAGAAATACACCAACATAGATAGGAACTATTAGCAGATACTATAGATAGAAATACACCAACATAGATAGGAACTATTAGCAGATACTATAGATATAAATACACCAACATAGATAGGAACAATTAGCAGACACTATAGATACAAATACACCAACATAGATAGGAACTATTAGCAGACACTATAGATACAAATACACCAACATAGATAGGAACTATTAGCAGACACTATAGATAGAAATACACCAACATAGATAGGAACAATTAGCAGACACTATAGATAGATATACACCAACATAGATAGGAACTATTAGCAGACACTATAGATAGAAATACACCAACATAGATAGGAACAATTAGCAGATACTATAGATATAAATACACCAACATAGATAGGAACTATTAGCAGACACTATAGATAGATATACACCAACATAGATAGGAACTATTAGCAGACACTATAGATAGAAATACACCAACATAGATAGGAACAATTAGCAGACACTATAGATACAAATACACCAACATAGATAGGAACTATTAGCAGACACTATAGATAGATATACACCAACATAGATAGGAACAATTAGCAGACACTATAGATAGAAATACACCAACATAGATAGGAACAATTAGCAGACACTATAGATACAAATACACCAACATAGATAGGAACTATTAGCAGACACTATAGATACAAATACACCAACATAGATAGGAACTATTAGCAGATACTATAGATATAAATACACCAACATAGATAGGAACTATTAGCAGACACTATAGATACAAATACACCAACATAGATAGGAACTATTAGCAGACACTATAGATAGATATACAACAACATAGATAGGAACTATTAGCAGACACTATAGATAGAAATACACCAACATAGATAGGAACTATTAGCAGACACTATAGATAGGATTCATTTATACGAGTACACAACAGTGGAAAGGGTTAGAGGTCAGGCTGAGTCCTGCAGCAGGTCATGGTTGAGGAGCCCAGGGATTGAGGCGTACATCTCTTTCTCTCTGTCTCTCTCTCCCATCCTCTCTCTTCTCTCCATCTCTCTGTCTCTGTCCGTGTCCAGCACAGACATACTGGATGCAGGCTTCCTGCTGGCCACCTTAGTGCTGAGGTCCTTAATGGGGTCCTTCACACCAGGGTCCTTACTGGGCTGGAGAGGCAGCTTCCCTTCCAACCAATGGGTTACCATATCCCCTTTACCCTGAAGAGATAGGTCAGGGGTCAGTGGTTACAGGTCAAGGTTGAGAGAGGTTGGGGTCAGCGTTTAGAAGTCAAGGTTGAGAGAGGTTGGGGTCAGCGTTTAGAAGTCAAGGTTGAGAGAGGTTGGGGTCAGCGTTTAGAGGTCAATGTTGAGAGAGGTTGGGGTCAGCGTTTAGAAGTCAATGTTGAGAGAGGTTGGGGTCAGCGTTTAGAGGTCAATGTTGAGAGACGTTAGGGATCAGGGGTTACAGGTCAAGGTTGGATAAAATGATCTGCTAAATGCCTTCAGGAAGTGTTCAGGCCCCTTCACTTTTTCCACATTTTGTTACTTTACAGCCTTATTCTGAAATCGATTAAATAAATGAATTTCCTCATCAATCGACACACAATACCCCATAATGACAAAGGGAAAATAGTTTTTTTTTAAACATTTTTTGCAAATGTATAAAACATTTCAAACAGAAATACCGTATTTGCATAAGTATTCAGACCCTTTGATATGAGACTTGAAATTTAGCTTCTGTCTCCATTGATCATCTTCGAGATGTTTCTACGACTTGATTGCTCAGCTCAGTTGTCCTGAATCTGCACAACTCTGCCAGGACTTAGGATCAAGGGAGACACTCAGGTTTTTTAGTACTTATATCTCTTGACACAAGAATATGGCTTAATAAACCTTCAAGCTGCCTACTGGACCCTATTCCAACTAAACTACTGAAAGAGCTCCTATGTTGAACATAATAAACGGCTCTCTATCCACCGGATTTGTACCAAACTCACTAAAAGTGGCAGTAATAAAGCCTCTCTTGAAAAAGCCAAACCTTGACCCAGAAAATATAAAAATCTATCGGCCTATGTCGAATCTCCCATTCCTCTCAGAATTTTTTTTAAAAGCTGTCGCGCAGCAACTCTCTGCCTTCCTGAAGACAAACAATGTATACGAAACGCTTCAGTCTGGTTTTAGACCCCATCATAGCACTGAGACTGCACTTCTGAAGGTGGTAAATGACCTTTTAATGACGTCAGACCGAGGTTCTGCGTCTGTCCTCATACTCCTAGAACTTAGTGCTGCTTTTGATTCCATCGATCACCACATTCTTTTGGAGAGATTGGAAACCCAAATTGGTCTACACGGACAAGTTCTGGCCTGGTTTAGATCTAATCTGTCGGAAAGATAACAGTTTGTCTCTGTAGATGGTTTGTCCTCTGACAAATCAACTGTAAGTTTCGGTGTTCCTCAAGGCTCCGTTTTAGGACCACTATTGTTTTCACTATATATTTTACCTCTTGATGATGTCATTCGGAAACATAATGTTAACTTTCACTGCTATGCGGACGACACACAGCTGTACATTTCGATGAAACATGGTGAAGCCCCAAAATTGCCCTCGCTAGAAGCCTGTGTTTCAGACATAAAGAAGTGGATGGCGCCAAATGTTTTATTTTTAAACTCGGACAAAACAGAGATGCTTGTTCTAGGTCCCAAGAAACAAAGATATCTTCTGTTGAATCTGACAATTTATCTTGATGGTTGTCCAGTCGTGTCGAATAAAACTGTGAAGGACCTCGGCGTTACTCTGGACCCTGATCTCTCTTTTGACGAACACATCAAGACTGTTTCAAGGACAGCTTTTTCCATCTACGTAACATTGCAAAAATCTGAAACTTTCTGTCCAAAAATTATGCAGAAAAATTAATCCATGTTTTTGTCACTTCTAGGTTAGACTACTGCAATGCTCTACTTTCCGGCTACCTGGATAAAGCAATAAATAAATTTCAGTTAGTGCTAAATACGGCTGCTAGAATCTTGACTAGAACCCCAAAAATGTATCATATTACTCCAGTGCTAGCCTCCCTACACTGGCTTCCTGTTAAGGCAAGGGCTGATTTCAAGGTTTTACTGCTAACCTACAAAGCATTACATGGGCTTGCTCCTACCTATCTTTCCGATTTGGTCCTGCCGTACATACCTACACGTACGCTACGGTCACAAGACACAGACCTCCTTACTGTCCATAGAATTTCTAAGCAAACAGCTGGAGGCAGGGTTTTCTCCTATAGAGCTCCATTTGTATGGAATGGTCTGCCTACCCATGTGAGAGACGCAGACTCGGTCTCGACCTTTAAGTCTTTACTGAAGACTCATCTCTTCAGTAGGTCCTATGATTGAGTGTAGTCTGGCCCAGGGGTGTGAAGGTGAACGGAATGGCACTGGAGCAACAAACCACTCTTGCTGTCTCTGCCTGGCCGGTTCCCATCTCTCCACCGGGATTCTCTGCCTCTAACCCATTTACGGGGGCTGAGTGACTGGCTTACTGGTGCTCTTCCATGCCGTCCCTAGGAGGGGTGCATCACTTGAGTGGGTTGAGTCACTGACGTGATCTTCCTGTCCGGGCTGGCGCCCCCCCCCTTGGGTTCATGCCATGGGGGAGATCTTCGTGGGCTATACTCGGCCTTGTCCCAGGATAGTAAATTGATGGTTGAATATATCCCTCTAGTGGTGTGGGGGCTGTGCTTTGGCAAAGTGGGTGGGGTTATATGCTGCCTGTTTGGCTCTGTCCGCGGCTATCGTCGGGCGGGGGCCACAGTGTCTCCCGACCCCTCCTGTCTCAGCCTCCAGTATTTATGCTGCAATAGTTTATGGGTCTGGGGGCTAGGGTAAGTCTGTTATATCTGGAGTATTTCTCCTGTCTTATCCGGAGTCCTGTGTGAATTTAAGTATGCTCTCTCTAATTCTCTCTTTCTTTCTGTTTCTCGGAGGACCTGAGCCCTAGGACCATGCCTCAGGATTACCTGGCCTGATGACTCCTTGCTGTCCCCTGTCCACCTGGTCGTGCTGCTGCTCCAGTTTAAACTGTTCTGCCTGCGGCTATGGAACCCTGACCTGTTCACCGGACGTGCTACCTTGTCCCAGACCTGCTGTTTTCAACTCTTTAGAGACAGCAGGAGCGGTAGAGATACTCTGAATGATCAGCTATGAAAAGCCAACTGACATTTACTCCTGAGGTGCTGACTTGTTGCACCCTCGACAACCACTGTGATTATTATTATTTGACTCTGCTGGTTATTTATGAACATTTGAACATCTTGGCCATGTTCTGTCATAATCTCCACCCGGCACAGCCAGAAGAGGACTAGCCACCCCTCATAGCCTGGTTCCTCTCTAGGTTTCTTCCTAGGTTTTGGCCTTTCTAGGGTGTTTTTCCCAGCCACCGTTCTTCTACACCTGCATTGCATGCTGTTTGGGGTTCTATGCTGGGTTTCTGTACAGCACTTTGTGACATCAGCTGATGTAAGAAGGGCTTTATAAATACATTTGATTGATTGGAGTCCACCTGTGGTAATCAATTAAATTGATTGGACATGATTTTGAAAGGCACATGCCTATCTATATAAGGTCCCACAGTGACAGTGTATGTCAGAGCAAAAACCAAGCCATGAGGTCGAAGGAATTGTTTGTAGAGCTCCGAGACAGGATTGTGTCGAGGCACAGATCTGGGGAAGGGTACCAAAAAATGTCTGCAGCGTTTAAGGTCCCCAAGAATACAGTGGCCTCCATCATTCTTCAATGGAAGAAGTTTGGAACCACCAAGACTCTTCCTAGAGCTGGCCGCCCGGCCAAACTGAGCAATCGGGGGAGAAGGGCCTTGGTCAGGAAGGTGACCAAGAACCCGATGGTCACTCTAACAGAGCTCCAGAGTTCCTCTGTGGAGATCGGAGAACCTTCCAGAAGGACAATCATCTCTGCAGCACTCCACCAATCAGGCCTTTATGGTAGAGTGGCCAGACGGAAGCCACTCCTCAGTAAAAGGTACATGACAGCCCGCTTGGAGTTTGCCAAAAGGCACCTAAAGACTCTCAGACCATGAGAAACAAGATTCTCTGGTTTGATGAAACCAAGATGGAACTCTTTGTCCTGAATGCCAAGCATCACTTCTGTAGGAAACCAGACACCATATCTATGTTGATGCATGGTGGTGGCAGCATCATGCTGTGGGGATGTTTTTCAGAGGCAGGTACTGGGATACTATCCCCAAGCTGATAAGGTAAAAATCTGTTGTTCTGCACCTGAACAAGGCAGTTATTGTAAATAAGAATTTGTTCTTAACTGACTTGCCTAGTTAAATAAAGGTTAAATAAAAAAGACTTGTCAGGATCGAGAGAAAGATTAACGGAGCAAAGTACAGAGAGATCCTCGACGATAACCTGCTCGAGAGCGCTCAGGACTTCAGACTGGGGTAAAGGTTTACCATCCAACAGGACAACTACCCTAAACACACTGCCAAATCAGCGCAGGAGTGGCTTCGGGACAAGTCACTGAATGTCCTTGAGTGGCCCAGCCAGAGCCCGGACTTGAACCTGATCGAACATCTCTGGAGAGACCTGAAAATAGCTGTGCAGCGACGCTCCCCATCCAACCTGACAGAGCTTGAGAGGATCTGCAGAGAATAATGGGAGAAACTCCCCAAATACAGATGTGCCAAGCATGTAACGTCATACCCAAGAAGACTCGATTCTGTAATCACTGCCAAAGGTGCTTCAACAAAGTGCTGAGTAAAGGGTCTGAATACTTATGTAAATGTAATATATATATTTTTTTATTTGTAATACATTTTCAAAACATTTCTAAAAACCTATTTTTGCTTTGTCATTAAGGGGTTTTGTGTGTAGATTGATGAGGGGAGAAAAACGATTTAATCAATATTAGAATAAGGCTGTAACGTAACAAAATATTTAAAAAATCAAGGGGTCTGAATACTTTCCGAATGCAGTGTATGTGTCCTGTATGTATCCTGTATGTATCCTGTATGTATCCTGTATGTATCCTGTATATATCCTGTATGTATCCTGTATGTATCCTGTATATATCCTGTATGTATCCTGTATGTATCCTGTATATATCCTGTATGTATCCTGTATGTATCCTGTATATATCCTGTATATATCCTGTATATATCCTGTATGTATCCTGTATGTATCCTGTATGTATCCTGTATGTATCCTGTATGTATCCTGTATATATCCTGTATATATCCTGTATGTATCCTGTATGTATCCTGTATGTATCCTGTATGTATCCTGTATATATCCTGTATGTATCCTGTATGTATCCTGTATGTATCCTGTATGCATCCTGTATGCATCCTGTATGTATCCTGTATGTGTCCTGTATGTGTCCTGTATGTATCCTGTATATATCCTGTATGTATCCTGTATATATCCTGTATGTATCCTGTATATATCCTGTATGTATCCTGTATGTGTCCTGTATGTATCCTGTATGTATCCTGTATGTATCCTGTATATATCCTGTATGTATCCTGTATATATCCTGTATGTATCCTGTATGTATCCTGTATGTATCCTGTATATATCCTGTATGTGTCCTGTATGTATCCTGTATATATCCTGTATGTATCCTGTATGTATCCTGTATGTATCCTGTATGTATCCTGTATGTATACTGTATGTATCCTGAATATAGAACACACCTTGACTTGCAGCATCCCTCTACATTGCAGCAGGTATCCTCCTATCTCCTCTAGGAGGTAGAATGTACTGGAGCTGACCTGAATCTTCAGGGCTGTATGAGGAGAGACCAACCACTTCCTTAGCATTAGCTTCTACAGTCACTACCATAGAGATACTATGGTACCATAGAGAGACCAACCACTTCCTTAGCATTAGCTTCTACAGTCACTACCATAGAGATACTATGGTACCAGTGGAATTACTTTTTTTAGC
>NW_027675379.1:322500-337500 GCF_965601325.2 Salmo salar
ATGTTTATTTGCCCCAAGCCACTTAGTTATCACTTTTGCCTTATGGCACGGTGCTCCATCAGGCTGGAAAAGGCATTGTTCGTCACCAAACTGTTCCTGGATGGTTGGGAGAAGTTGCTCTCGGAGGATGTGTTGGTACCATTCTTTATCCATGGCTGTGTTCATAGGCAAAATTGTGAGTGAGTCCACCCCCTTGGCTGAGAAGCAACCCAAACATGAATGGTCTCAGGATGCTTTACTGTTGGCATGACACAGGACTGATGGTACCGCTCACCTTGTCTTCTCCGAACAAGCTTTTTTCCGGATTCCCCAAACAATCGGAAAGGGGATTCATCAGAGAAAATGACTTTACCCCAGTTCTCAGCAGTCCAATCCCTGTACCTTTTGCAGAATATCAGTCTGTCCCTGATGTTTTTCCTGGAGAGAAGTGGCTTCTTTGCTGCCCTTCTTGACACCAGGCCATCCTCCAAAAGTCTTCGCTTGACTGTGCGTGCAGATGCACTCACAACTGCCTGCTGCCATTCCTGAGCAAGCTCTGTACTGGTGGTGCCCCGATCCTGCAGGTGAATCAACTTTAGGAGCTTGCTGGAATTTCTTGGGCGCCCTGAAGCCTTCTTCACAACAATTGAACTGCTCTCCTTGAAGTTCTTGATGATCCGATAAATGGTTGATTTAGGTGCAATCTTACTGGCAGCAATATCCTTGCTCGTGAAGTCATTTTAGTGCAATGCAATGATGACAGCACGTGTTTCCTTGCAGGTAACCATGGTTGACAGAGGAAGAACAATGATTCCAAGGACCACCCTCCTTTTGAAGCTTCCAGTCTGTTATTCGAACTCAATCAGCATGACAGAGTGATCTCCAGCCTTGTCCTCGTCAACACTCACACCTGTGTTAACGAGAGAATCACTGACATGATGTCAGGGCTGAAATGTGGCAGGCCTGAATTGCAGTGGAAATGTTTTTTTGTGGATTCAGTTAATTTGCATGGCAAAGAGGGACTTTGCAATTAATTGCAATTCATCTGATCACTCTTCCTAACATTCTGGAGTATATGCAAATTGCCATCATGCAAACCGAGGCAGCAGACTGTGAAAATTAATATTTGTGTCATTCTGTAAACTTTTGGCCACGACTGGAAATGGTAGTGCGGTTCGCTACTCAACAGAAGCCGATGAAGAGATACAGGTTATGGTCAGTCACACACACACACACACACACACACACACACACACACACACACACACACACACACACACATGCCCCTTAAACAGTACACACACACAGACAAACACACACACACGCACACACACACACACACACATTCCTCCTCCAACATCCACTTACTGGGACAGGGTCACTTCGAGTGGCTATCTCCAGTAGAATTATTGAGTAGCTGGAAAGAGATATACAAGTTCATAGATACTTGAGTGAAAGTGTGTGTGTGTTTATGTACATCCGTGTGTATGTGTGGGTGTGTGTGTGCGTGGGTGCGTGTGTGCGTGCGTGCGCGCATGTGTGTGTGTGCGTGTGTGTGTGTCACCTGAAGACGTCCCCGGGCAGGGTCGGTTCCTGGTTGGATGTCTGGCACTCAGGAGGCGTGTACACTTCTCTCAGTCTCATCTGATAGGATGACAGGGGTTCCGCAGCGTCCTCCCTCCGATAGATGGTCAGACAGTAATCTGGAAAGGCTTAGAGGTTCAGACCAGACTACCTTGCCTGGAGTGATAGATGGTGGGAGTTGTAGTTTTGTGACTATCAGATGGTGGGAGTTGTAGTTTTGTGACTATCAGATGGTGGGCATTGTAGTTTTGTTACTATCAGATGGTGGGAGTTGTAGTTTTGTGACTATCAGATGGTGGGAGTTGCAGTTTTGTGACTATCCGATGGTGGGAGTTGTAGTTTTGTGACTATCAGATGGTGGGAGTTGTAGTTTTGTGACTATCAGATGGTGGGAGTTGTTGTTTTGTGACTATTAGATGGTGGGAGTTGTAGTTTTGTGACTATCAGATGGTGGGAGTTGTAGTTTTGTGACTATCAGATGGTGGGAGATGTAGTTTTGTGACTATCAGATGGTGGGAGTTGTAGTTTTGTGACTATCAGATGGTGGGAGTTGTAGTTTTGTGACTATTAGATGGTGGGAGTTGTAGTTTTGTGACTATCAGATGGTGGGAGTTGTAGTTTTGTGACTATCAGATGGTGGGAGTTGTAGTTTTGTGACTATCAGATGGTGGGAGATGTAGTTTTGTGACTATCAGATGGTGGGAGTTGTAGTTTTGTGACTATTAGATGGTGGGAGTTGTAGTTTCGTGACTATCAGATGGTGGGAGTTGTAGTTTTGTGACTATTAGATGGTGGGAGTTGTAGTTTTGTGACTATCATTTGATGGGAGTTGTAGTTTTGTGACTATCAGATGGTGGGAGTTGTAGTTTCGTGACTATCAGATGGTGGGAGTTGTAGTTTTGTGACTATTAGATGGTGGGAGTTGTAGTTTTGTGGCTATCAGATGGTGGGAGTTGTAGTTTTGTGACTATCATATGGTGGGAGTTAAGCCAGTCTAGCTCAATCGAAAACCGATAAAATGTTAAAAATGACTACAAATAGTATTTGAACCCAGGCCTGGCTAGGTTAAAAGTCAGAGGTGAGGTTATTGGTTATAGGGTAAAGGTCAGGGGTTAAAGGTTACCAGGGATCTTGCAGACCAGGCGGGAAGATTTTACAGTGTACAGACTATGGATTATTATAGGTCAGGGGGTAAAGGTCAGGGGTTAAAGGTTACCAGTGATCTCGCAGACCAGGTGGGCAGGTTTTTACAGTGTACAGGCTAGGGATTATTATAGGTCAGGGGTTAAAGGTTACCAGTGATTTTGCAGACCCAGCGGTCATCCAGAACACAGTTGAGTGATTTGAGGCGGCCGTGACAGATCCTGTGTTGGTGGAGGTAGGACATTCCTCTGGCTATGTCTGTAGCAAAGGAGAACCTGCAACACACAGTGAGGTCAAGGGTCAGAGGTAGGACATTCCTCGGGCTATATCTGTGGCAAAGGAGAACCTGCAAATCAAATCAAATGTATTTATATAGCCCTTCTTACATCAGTTGATATCTCAAAGTGCTGTACAGAAACCCAGCCTAAAACCCCAAACAGCAAGTAATACAGGTGTAGAAGCACGGTGGCTAGGAAAAACTCCCTAGAAAGGCCAAAACCTAGGAAGAAACCTAGAGAGGAACCAGGCTCTCGAGAATCTGCAATACAAACACAATGAGGTCAAGGGTTAGATGTAGGACATTCCTCGGGCTATATCTGTGGCAAAGGAGAACCTGCAACACACAGTGAGGTCAAGGGTTAGAGGTAGGACCTCCCTCTGGCTATGTCTGTAGCAAACGAGAAACTGCAACACAAACACAATGAGGTCAAGGGTTAGATGTCAGGGGTCAAGGGTCTGGGGTAAAGGTTAGGGAACCCCCACACAAGAGGTCAGGGGTTAGGACATCCACTTCAATCCCCAGTTGAGAGGTGTGTGTGTGTGTGTGTGTGTGTGTGTGTGTGTGTGTGTGTGTGTGTGTGTGTGTGTGTGTGTGTGTGTGTGTGTGTGTGTGTGTGTGTGTGTGGTGTGTGTGTGTACAGTACCTGAATCCCCAGTTGAGCGGTATCTCATCGTTCAGCAGGACATCGTTCAGGCTTCCTTTAGGACAGTACTCTGTGATGATGGCTACGTTAGGAATCTCCACACAACCTCCAAAGAACTTACACAGGTTAGGGTGGTCCAGCTCCCTATTGGACAGAGGTCAGAGAACTAACAGGTTAGAGTGGTCATGCTCCCTATTGGACAGAGGTTAGAGGTCAGAGAACTAACAGGTTAGAGTGGTCATGCTCCCTATTGGACAGAGGTTAGAGGTCAGAGAACTAACAGGTTAGGGTGGTCCAGCTCCCTATTGGACAGAGGTCAGAGAACTAACAGGTTAGAGTGGTCATGCTCCCTATTGGACAGAGGTTAGAGGTCAGAGAACTAACAGGTTAGGGTGGTCCAGCTCCCTATTGGACAGAGGTCAGAGAACTAACAGGTTAGGGTGGTCATGCTCCCTATTGGACAGAGGTTAGAGGTCAGAGAACTAACAGGTTAGGGTGGTCATAATCCCTATTGGACAGAGGTTAGAGTTCAGAGAACTAACAGGTTAGGGTGGTCATGCTCCCTATTGGACAGAGGTCAGAGAACTAACAGGTTAGGGTGGTCATGCTCCCTATTGGACAGAGGTTAGAGTTCAGAGAACTAACAGGTTAGGGTGGTCCAGCTCCCTATTGGACAGAGGTTAGAGAATATGAAATGAGAGCTTGCTAGTCCATCCATATTATTATATAAATTATAGATCTCAAGTACTTTGCTTCATTTTTATGCATAATATTCCACACTTCTACAGCATAAACTGGGAGCTACCTGTAGAGAAAAATACAAATATTGTCCCCACCTGACTTGTTGACCTCTATTGTCCCTACCTGACTTGTTGACCTGTTGACCTCTATTGTCCCAACCTGACTTGTTGACCTCTATTGTCCCTACCTGACCTGTTGACCTCTATTGTCCCTACCTGACTTGTTGACCTGTTGACCTTTATTGTCCCCACCTGACTTGTTGACCTCTATTGCCCCCACCTGACTTGTTGACCTCTATTGTCACCACCTGACCTGTTGACCTCTATTGTCACCACCTGACTTGTTGACCTCTATTGTCCCCACCTGACTTGCTTGACCTCTATTGTCCCCACCTGACCTGTTGACCTCTATTGTCCCCACCTGACCTGTTGACCTCTATTGTCCCCACCTGACCTGTTGACCTCTATTGTCCCCACCTGACTTGCTTGACCTCTCGTCTGATGGTCTTGGACAGAGAAAAGGTCTTGGTCTGAATCCGCTTGATGGCCACTGTCCTTCCATCACTAGAGGAGAGAATCAACAGGTTTACTATAGAATCAACAGGTATACTATAGAATCAACAGGTATACTATAGAATCAACAGGTATACTACAGAATCAACAGGTATACTATATAATTAACATGTATACTATAGAATCAACAGGTATACTATAGAATCAACAGGTTTACTATAGAATCAACAGGTATACTATAGAATCAACAGGTATACTACAGAATCAACAGGTATACTATAGAATCAACAGGTATACTACAGAATCAACAGGTATACTATATAATTAACATGTATACTATAGAATCAACAGGTATACTATAGAATCAACAGGTTTACTATAGAATCAACAGGTATACTATAGAATCAACAGGTATACTACAGAATCAACAGGTATACTATAGAATCAACAGGTATACTACAGAATCAACAGGTATACTATAGAATCAACAGGTATACTATATAATTAACAGGTATACTATAGAATCAACAGGTATACTATATAATCAACAGGTTTACTACAGGATTAACATGAATACTATATAATCAACAGGTTTACTATAGAATCAACAGGTATACTATATAATCAACAGGTATACTATATAATTAACATGTATACTATAGAATCAACATGAATACTATAGAATCAACAGGTATACTATATAATTAACATGTATACTATATAATCAACATGAATACTATATAATCAACAGGTATACTATATAATCAACAGGTATACTATAGGATCAACAGGTTTACTATAGGATCAACAGGTATACTATAGAATCAACAGGTATACTATAGAATCAACAGGTATACTATAGAATCAACAGGTATACTATAGAATCAACAGGTATACTATAGAATCAACATGTATACTATATAATCAACAGGTATACTATATAATCAACAGGTATACTATATAATCAACATGTATACTATATAATCAACATGTATACTATATAATCAACAGGTATACTATATAATCAACATGAATACTATATAATCAACATGAATACTATATAATCAACAGGTATACTATAGAATCAACATGAATACTATATAATCAACAGGTATACTATAGAATCAACAGGTATACTATATAATCAACATGAATACTATATAATCAACAGGTATACTATAGAATTAACAGGTATACTATAGGATCAACAGGTATACTATAGGATCAACAGGTATACTATATAATCAACTGGTATACTATAGAATCAACAGGTATACTATATAATCAACATGAATACTATATAATCAACAGGTATACTATAGAATTAACAGGTATACTATAGGATCAACAGGTATACTATAGGATCAACAGGTATACTATAAAATTAACAGGTTTACTACAGAAATAACAGGTGTACTATATAATCAACAGGTATACTATATAATCAACAGGTATACTATAGAATCAACAGGTATACTATAGAATCAACATGTATACTATATAATCAACAGGTATACTATATAATTAACATGTATACTATATAATCAACATGAATACTATATAATCAACATGAATACTATATAATCAACAGGTATACTATAGAATCAACATGAATACTATATAATCAACAGGTATACTATAGAATCAACAGGTATACTATATAATCAACATGAATACTATATAATCAACATGAATACTATATAATCAACAGGTATACTATAGGATCAACAGGTATACTATAGGATCAACAGGTATACTATAAAATTAACAGGTTTACTACAGAAATAACAGGTGTACTATATAATCAACAGGTATACTATATAATCAACAGGTATACTATAGAATCAACAGGTATACTATAGAATCAACATGTATACTATATAATCAACAGGTATACTATATAATTAACATGTATACTATATAATCAACATGAATACTATATAATCAACAGGTATACTATATAATCAACATGAATACTATATAATCAACAGGTGTACTATATAATCAACAGGTATACTATAGAATCAACATGAATACTATATAATCAACAGGTATACTATATAATTAACATGTATACTATATAATCAACATGAATACTATATAATCAACAGGTATACTATATAATTAACAGGTATACTATATAATCAACATGAATACTATATAATCAACATGAATACTATATAATCAACAGGTATACTATATAATTAACATGTATACTATATAATCAACATGAATACTATATAATCAACATGAATACTATATAATCAACAGGTATACTATAGAATCAACATGAATACTATATAATCAACAGGTATACTATATAATTAACATGTATACTATATAATCAACATGAATACTATATAATCAACAGGTATACTATATAATTAACATGTATACTATATAATCAACATGAATACTATATAATCAACAGGTATACTATAGAATTAACAGGTATACTATAGGATCAACAGGTATACTATAGGATCAACAGGTATACTATAGAATCAACAGGTTTACTACAGGATTAGCAAGTATACTATATAATTAACAGGTATACTATATAATCAACATGAATACTATATAATCAACATGTATACTATATAATCAACATGAATACTATATAATCAACAGGTATACTATAGAATTAACAGGTATACTATAGGATCAACAGGTATACTATAGGATCAACAGGTATACTATAGAATCAACAGGTATACTATAGAATTAACAGGTATACTATAGAATCAACAGGTATACTATATAATTAACAGGTATACTATAGAATCAACTGGTATACTATAGAATCAACAGGTATACTATATAATTAACAGGTATACTATATAATTAACAGGTATACTATAGAATTAAAAGGTATACTATAGAATCAACAGGTATACTATATAATTAACAGGTATACTATAGAATCAACTGGTATACTATAGAATCAACAGGTATACTATAGAATCAACAGGTATACTATATAATTAACAGCTCTGTCTGTCTGTCTGTCTGTCTGTCTGTCTGTCTGTCTGTCTGTCTGTCTGTCTGTCTGTCTGTCTGTCTGTCTGTCTGTCTGTCTGTCTGTCTGTCTGTCTGTCTGTCTGTCTGTCTGTCTGTCTGTCTGTCTGTCTGTGTTTCAGAGACTCACTCTGTCCCGGTGTGTGTGTCTGTGTGTGTTTCAGAGACACTCACTATATCCCGGTGTGTTACAGAGACTCACTCTGTCCCGGTGTGTGTGTGTTACAGAGACTCAGTATGTCCCGGTGTGTGTGTGTGTTACAGAGACTCACTCTGTCCCGGTGTGTGTGTGTTTCAGAGACTCACTCTGTCCCGGTGTGTGTGTGTTTCAGAGACTCACTCTGTCCCGGTGTATGTGTGTTTCAGAGACTCACTCTGTCCCGGTGTGTGTGTGTTACAGAGACTCACTCTGTCCCGGTGTGTTACAGAGACTCACTATATCCCGGTGTGTGTGAACAGTTGTTTGCGTGAGTTAGCGTGGGTTGTGCAGGAGCTGAGAGCAGTGACACAGCTGGCGTTGGAATCACTGTTAGCAATAGGGGCAGACAGGATACTGCCCATAGTAGTCCTGGCTATCTGATCTGGGGGGGAGGAGGAGAGAGAAGAGAGGGGAGGAGGAGAGAAATAGAGTGGAGAGAGGGAGGAGAGAGAGAGGGGAAGGAGGGAGGGAGAGAGAGAAGAGAGGGGAGGGAGGGAGGAGAGAGAAGAGAGGGGAGAGAGGGAGGAGAGAGAGAGGGGAGGGAGGGAGGGAGAGAGAGAGAGAAGAGAGGGGAGGGAGGGAGGGAGGGAGGGAGGGAGGGAGGGAGGGAGGGAGGGAGGGAGGGAGGGAGGAGAGAGAAGAGAGGGGAGCAGGGGGAGGCGCGGGTGGGAGGAGAGAAAGAGAGGGGAGGAGGGGAGATGAGGAGAGAAATAGAGTGGAGGGAGGGAGGAGAGAGAGAGGGGAGGGAGGGAGGGAGGGAGAGAGAGAAGAGAGGGGAGCAGGGGGAAGGGGGGAGGGGCAGGTGGGAGCAGAGAAAGAGAGTGGAGGGAGGAGAGAGAGAGAGAGGGGAGGGAGGGAGGGTAGCAGTGTTAGAATATAATCAACATAAATAACACATTGAAAAAGACAGAAGAGCTTTAAAATATATATTTGACACATATAGAATAGTACAGCAGTACCATGTTTGATCAGCCTGGTATAGAATAGTACAGCAGTACCGTGTTTGATCAGCCTGGTATAGAATAGTACAGCAGTACCGTGTTTGATCAGCCTGGTATAGAATAGTACAGCAGTACCATGTTTGATCAGCCTGGTATAGAATAGTACAGCAGTACCGTGTTTGATCAGCCTGGTATAGAATAGTACAGCAGTACCGTGTTTGATCAGCCTGGTATAGAATAGTACAGCAGTACTGTGTTTGATCAGCCTGGTATAGAATAGTACAGCAGTACCATGTTTGATCAGCCTGGTATAGAATAGTACAGCAGTACCATGTTTGATCAGCCTGGTATAGAATAGTACAGCAGTACCATGTTTGATCTGCCTGGTATAGAATAGTACAGCAGTACCGTGTTTGATCAGCCTGGTATAGAATAGTACAGCAGTACCATGTTTGATCAGCCTGGTATAGAATAGTATAGTACCATGTTTGATCAGCCTGGTATAGAATAGTACAGCAGTACCATGTTTGATCAGCCTGGTATAGAATAGTACAGCAGTACCGTGTTTGATCAGCCTGGTATAGAATAGTACAGCAGTACCATGTTTGATCAGCCTGGTATAGAATAGTACAGCAGTACCATGTTTGATCAGCCTGGTATAGAATAGTACAGCAGTACCGTGTTTGATCAGCCTGGTATAGAATAGTACAGCAGTACCATGTTTGATCAGCCTGGTATAGAATAGTACAGCAGTACCGTGTTTGATCAGCCTGGTATAGAATAGTACAGCAGTACCATGTTTGATCAGCCTGGTATAGAATAGTACAGCAGTACCATGTTTGATCAGCCTGGTATAGAATAGTACAGCAGTACCGTGTTTGATCAGCCTGGTATAGAATAGTACAGCAGTACCGTGTTTGATCAGCCTGGTATAGAATAGTACAGCAGTACCATGTTTGATCAGCCTGGTATAGAATAGTACAGCAGTACCGTGTTTGATCAGCCTGGTATAGAATAGTACAGCAGTACCATGTTTGATCAGCCTGGTATAGAATAGTACAGCAGTACCGTGTTTGATCAGCCTGGTATAGAATAGTACAGCAGTACCATGTTTGATCAGCCTGGTATAGAATAGTACAGCAGTACCATGTTTGATCAGCCTGGTATAGAATAGTACAGCAGTACCATGTTTGATCAGCCTGGTATAGAATAGTACAGCAGTACCATGTTTGATCAGCCTGGTATAGAATAGTACAGCAGTACCGTGTTTGATCTGCCTGGTATAGAATAGTACAGCAGTACCATGTTTGATCAGCCTGGTATAGAATAGTACAGCAGTACCGTGTTTGATCAGCCTGGTATAGAATAGTACAGCAGTACCGTGTTTGATCAGCCTGGTATAGAATAGTACAGCAGTACCATGTTTGATCAGCCTGGTATAGAATAGTACAGCAGTACCGTGTTTGATCTGCCTGGTATAGAATAGTACAGCAGTACCATGTTTGATCAGCCTGGTATAGAATAGTACAGCAGTACCGTGTTTGATCAGCCTGGTATAGAATAGTACAGCAGTACCATGTTTGATCAGCCTGGTATAGAATAGTACAGCAGTACCGTGTTTGATCAGCCTGGTATAGAATAGTACAGCAGTACCATGTTTGATCAGCCTGGTATAGAATAGTACAGCAGTACCGTGTTTGATCAGCCTGGTATAGAATAGTACAGCAGTACCATGTTTGATCAGCCTGGTATAGAATAGTACAGCAGTACCGTGTTTGATCAGCCTGGTATAGAATAGTACAGCAGTACCGTGTTTGATCAGCCTGGTATAGAATAGTACAGCAGTACCATGTTTGATCAGCCTGGTATAGAATAGTACAGCAGTACCGTGTTTGATCAGCCTGGTATAGAATAGTACAGCAGTACCGTGTTTGATCTGCCTGAAGTCGATGATCCAGCTCTCATCCCAAAGCATCCTCTGTTTCTGGTATTTAAACCACTGAAGAAGAAGAGGTGAGTACACACAACAATGTTAGCTTTACTGTGTGTGTGTGTGTGTGTGTGTGTGTGTGTGCGTGCGTGTTTGTGTGTGTGTGTGTGTGTGTGTGTGTGTGTGTGTGTGTGTGTGTGTGTGTGTGTGTGTGTGTGTGTGTGTGTGTGTGTGTGTGTGTGTGTGTGTGTGTGTGTTCAGTTCAGGTAAGTTGTGTAATTTGAAAGAAGAAAAAAAAACAACGTTTGATTTCACTTAATAAAAAAATGATTTTTCCGATCTCAAGAGATTAAATAAATAAATACTATAGTCAATAAATAAATAAATAAATACTATAGTAAACAAATAAATAAATAAATACTATAGTAAACAAATAAATAAATACTATAGTAAACAAATACATAAATAAATACTATAGTAAACAAATAAATAAATAAATACTATAGTAAACAAATAAATAAATAAATACTATAGTAAACAAATAAATAAATAAATACTATAGTAAACAAATAAATAAATAAATACTATAGTAAACAAATAAATAAATAAATACTATAGTAAACAAATAAATAAATAAATACTATAGTAAACAAATAAATAAATAAATACTATAGTATGTCACAGTTAAAGTAACGGAGTGGTAGGATTATTTTTACGAAACTACTGTCCACTATGCTGTCCCATCTTCTTCCCAAACTGCTGCTGTCCCCTCTGCTCTTGTTCCCACTGCTACTGTCCACTATGCTGTCCCATCTTCTTCCCAAACTGTTGCTGTCCCCTCTGCTCTTGTTCCCACTGCTGCTGTCCACTATGCTGCCTATGTAGTTTCTGCTCAGTGTTCCCATTTCCCCCTCACTGACATTGAGGGAAATTCATGTTGTACATTAAAGATCTGGTCAACATGTTCAAACTATAAATTACATGCCTCAAGTGCGATTTCATGTTATTTTCTCAGGAGGGGTATTAACCTACATGCAGCTTTCATTGTTGTACACAACATACATGATCGACATGTTGGTATGAACATTGTTGTCTGTTATAACTGTATTGCAAACACAAGACAGGCAGTCTATTTCATGTTCTGAGGCAGCAAATCAGATGACAATTGTACTGTTTGTCCGTTTTGATACACAGTAGCCAGAAAACACTTGCTCAAAGTAGTCTGAATTAATCTAAGATAACTCAAGAAATCTGTCATTAATTTGCAGAGGAGATCTGAGTCGCACAATTTTACACTTAATTGAAGAATCCCTACTGTTGACCAATCGCCGACGAGGGGGTGTAGACTTCAGCTAACGACTTCGGCTGGCCTAGAGAAAATATTTTGTGTGCCTGAACAGTCGAATGAACCCTTGCTGACAAAAGTCACAAAATGTATTTTTCCTGAAATGTTTGGGCTGGGAAGCATGCGGCCTTAATAGGGGTTGACAATCTCATCTTAAAAATAAACCACGAATCCCCAAGAGAGGGCCGCCCACAAAAACTCACGGACCAGGCAAGGAGGGCATTAATCAGAGAGGCAACAAAGAGACCAAAGATAACGCTGAAGGAGCACACAAAGCTCCACAGGGGAGATTGGAGTATCTGTCCATAGGACCACTTTAAGCCGTACTCTTCACAGAGCTGGGTTTTACGGAAGAGTGGCCAGAAAAAAGCCATTGCTTAAAGAAAAAAATAAGAAACTAATTTGGTGTTCGCCAAAAGGCATGTAGGAGACTCCCCAAACATATGGAAGAAGGTACTCTGGTCAGATGAGACTAAAATTGAGCTTTTTGCCCATCAAGGAAAACGCTATGTCTGGCACAAACCCAACACCTCTCATCACCCCGAGAACACCATCCTCACAGTGAAGCATGGTGGTGGCAGCATCATGCTGTGGGGATGTTTTTCATGGGCAGGGACTGGGAAACTGATCAGAATAGAAGGAATGATGGATGGTGCTAAATACAGGGAAATTCTTCAGTGAAACCAGTTTGTCTTCCAGAGATTTGAGACTGGGACGGAGGTTCACCTTCCAGCAGGACAATGACCCTAAGCATACGGCTCTACAAAGTATTGACTTTGGGGGGGGTGAATAGTTATGCACTCTCAAGTTTTCTATTTTTCTGTCTTATTTCTTGTTTGTTTCACAAGAAAAAATATTTTGCATCTTCAAAGTGGTAGGCATGTTGTGTTACAGAAAGTATTCACAACCCTTGACATTTTGTTGTTACAGCATGATTTTAAAATGCATTATGTTGAGATTTTGTGTCACTGGCCTATATGGCCATATGTCAAAGTGGAATTATGTTTTTAGACATTTTTACAAATTCATAAAAAATGAAGTTAATAAGTATTCAACCCCTTTGTTATGGCCTAACTACCTTCAGTAGTAAAAATGTGCTTAACAAGTCACATAATAAGTTGCATGGACTCTGTGTACAATAATAGAGTTCAAAATGATTTTTTATGACTTCCTCATCTCTGTACACCAGACATACCATTATCTATAAGGTCTCTCAGTCTCTCAGTCGAGCAAAAATCAAACACAGATTCAACCACAAAGACCAGGAAGGTTTTCCAAGGTTTTCCAAAGAAGGGCACCTATTGGTAGACTAGCAGATATTGACTATCCTTTGAGCATGGTGAAGTTATTAATTTCACTTTTGGATGGTGTATCAATACACCCAGTCACTACAAAGATACAGGCGTCCTTCCTAACTCAGATACCGGAGAGGAAGGAAACCACTCACGGATTTCACCATGAGGCCAATGGGGACTTTCAAACAGTTACAGAGTTTAATGGCTGTGATAGGAGAAAACTGAGGATGGATCAACAATATTGTAGTTACTCCACAATACTAACCTAAATGACAGAGTGAAAAGAAGGAGGCCTGGGCAAAATACAAATATTCCTAAACACGCATCCTGTTTGCAGTAAGGCACTAAATTAAAACTGCAAAAAATGTGTCAAAGAAATTAACTTAATGTCCTGAATACAAACCTTTATGTTTGGGGCAAATCCAACACAACACATCACTGAGTAAAACTCATATTTTCAATCATGGTGGTGGCTGCATCATGTTATGGGTATGCTTGGCATGGGCAATGACTAGGGAGTTTTGCGTGGGGGGGATAAAAAGAACGGCATATAAGCACAGGCAAAATCATGGAGGAAACCCTGGTTCAGTCTGCTTTCCAACAGACACTGGGAGACAAATGCACCTTTCAGCAGGACAGTAACCTGAAACACAAGGCCAAATCTTCACTGGACTTCACAGACCAAGAGGACTGTGAATGTTCCTGTGTGGCTGAGTTACAGTTTTGACTTAAATCAGCTTGAAAATGTATTGCAAGACTTGAAAATGGCTGTCTAGCAATGATCAACAACCAACTTGACAGAGATTGAAGAATTTGAAAAAGAGTAGTGCTGTCACGCCCTGTCTATCGTTGTCTCTGATTGGGAATCATACTTAGGCAGTCTGTTTTCTTCCTGGGTTTGTGGGAGGTTGTTTTCTGTTTAGCCTGATAGAACTGTACGTTTTCTGTTTTCACCTTTTGTTGTTTTGTTTGAGTGTGTTGTGATAATAAAGAATCATGAGCACTTACCACGCTGCGCTTTGGTCCACTTCTACTCCATCCAACGACGACCGTTACAAGTGCAAAATATTGTACAATGCAAGTGTGCAAAGCTCTTAGAGACTTATAACCAGAAAGAATCACAGCTGTAATCAGTGCCAACGAGGATTGTATCATGTATTGACTCAGGGGTATTTAATTTTCAATAAATTTGCAAAAATGCCCAAAAATATATTTTAGTGTTTTTTTTTTTTCAGGTTGTAACATAATTATTTTTTTGGGGGGGGGGGGGGGGGAAGAAGTCTAGGAATATGAAGGCACTGTAGCATTTTGGTTTCTAAGAATGTAGGGCTTTGCAGTGATGGTGAAAACCTTTTGACATTTTGGGTTAAACTCTTCCTAGAAGGAAGGA
>NW_027675379.1:345000-467500 GCF_965601325.2 Salmo salar
ATTTCACATGACTGGACAGGGGCACACCCATGGGTGGGCCTGGGAGGGCATAGGCCCACCCACCTTGGAGCTAGACCCTGCCACTGGGGAGCCAGGCCCAGCCAATCAGATTCAGTTTTTCCCACAAAAGGGCTTTATTACAGACATAAATACACCTCAGTTTCAACAGCTGTCCGGGTGGCTGGTCTCAGATGATCACGCAGGTGAAGAAGCCGGATGTGGAGGTCCTTGGCTGGCGTGGTTACACGTGGTTTGTGGTTTGTGGTTTTTAATCCGGTTGGACATACTGCCAAATTCTCTAAAATTACGTTGGAGGTGGCTTATGGTAGAGAGTTGAACATTCAATTCTCTGGCAACAGCTCTGGTGGACATTCCTGCAGTCAGCATGCCAATTGCACGCTCCCTCAACGCTTGAGACATCTGTGGCATTGTGTTGTGTGACAAAACTGTACATTTTAGAGTGGCCTTTTATTGTCCCCAGCACAAGGTGCACCTGTGTAATGATCATGATGTTTGGATGGATTATCTTGGCAAAGGAGAAATGCTGACTAACAGGGATGCAAACAATTTTGTGCACAAAATGTAAGAGAAAGAAGATTTTGTGCTTATGGAACATTTCTGGGATCTTTTATTTCAGCTCATGAAACATGGGACCAACACTTTACATGTTGCATTAATATTTTTGTTTGGTGTATGTGGTATTTGTCTTTTTGGAGAGTACGGACCGTCATGTAACTAGCTCGGCCCTGTCGCTCCTGTCCAGTGGCTATGTAGCCCTTGGGCACAGATCTTGGATCAGCTGATGTGTATGCGACCAACAAAAATGTATTTGAGCTGGCCGTCCGTAGACCACTGTGTGTGTGTTTCGACCTCTGCAGTAGCTAGCTAGATAATACGTGTCTATATTGCAATATGCAGCTTGGCCTTACATCCTCTGAGTTAAATAACTACACAAGGTGTTTGTGTCTACCCACCTAACCTTTCCCTCTACTGTACAGATCCAGACTGTCTCCATATGAACGCTTGGTAAACCTTGTGTGAGAGAGAGACGGGGAAGTATTTTGTCAAACGAGATAAAGAGTGCATGGGAATAGCATTCTGGCAATGCTATCCCAACCCTTTCAGATGAGACACACTCCAACTAGCTACTGAACATGATTAACAATGATGATATGAAGCAAAACATCACCACATTTTCTGCTCTTAACCTCCTGGTGTCTCGTCGCTGGACTGAGAGGGTCTTCCCTAACCTTCTACCACGCTGGACTGAGAGGGTCTTCCCTAACCTGCTGCCATGCTGGACTGAGAGGGTCTTCCCTAACCTTCTACCACGCTGGACTGAGAGGGTCTTCCCTAACCTGCTGCCATGCTGGACTGAGAGGGTCTTCCCTAACCTTCTACCACGCTGGACTGAGAGGGTCTTCCCTAACCTGCTGCCATGCTGGACTGAGAGGGTCTTCCCAGACTATCCTGCTGCCACGCTGGACTGAGAGGGTCTTCCCTATCCTGCTACCACGCTGGACTGAGAGGGTCTTCCCTATCCTGCTGCCATGCTGGACTGAGAGGGTCTTCCCAGACTATCCTGCTGCCACGCTGGACTGAGAGGGTCTTCCCAGACTATCCTGCTACCACGCTGGACTGAGAGGGTCTTCCCTAACCTTCTACCACGCTGGACTGAGAGGGTCTTCCCTAACCTGCTGCCATGCTGGACTGAGAGGGTCTTCCCAGACTATCCTGCTACCACGCTGGACTGAGAGGGTCTTCCCAGACTAACCTGCTACCACGCTGGACTGAGAGGGTCTTCCCAGACTAACCTGCTACCACGCTGGACTGAGAGGGTCTTCCCAGACTATCCTGCTACCACGCTGGACTGAGAGGGTCTTCCCTATCCTGCTACCACGCTGGACTGAGAGGGTCTTCCCAGACTATCCTGCTACCACGCTGGACTGAGAGGGTCTTCCAAGACCATCCTTCTACCTCGCTGGACTGAGAGGGTCTTCCCAGACTAACCTGCTACCTCGCTGGACTGAGAGGGTCTTCCCAGACTAACCTGCTACCTCGCTGGACTGAGAGGGTCTTCCCAGACTATCCTGCTACCACGCTGGACTGAGAGGGTCTTCCCAGACTATCCTGCTACCTCGCTGGACTGAGAGGGTCTTCCCAGACTATCCTGCTACCACGCTGGACTGAGAGGGTCTTCCCAGACTATCCTGCTACCACGCTGGACTGAGAGGGTGTAGCCACCATAGACTAGACAGTTGGCAGGTGTAGTTACCATAGACTAGACAGTTGGCAGGTGTAGCCACCATAGACTAGACAGTTGGCAGGTGCAGTTACCATAGACTAGACAGTTGGCAGGTGCAGTTACCATAGACTAGACAGTTGGCAGGTGTAGTTACCATAGACTAGACAGTTGGCAGGTGTAGTTACCATAGACTAGACAGTTGGCAGGTGTAGTTACCATAGACTAGACAGTTGGCAGGTGCAGTTACCATAGACTAGACAGTTGGCAGGTGCAGTTACCATAGACTAGACAGTTGGCAGGTGTAGCCACCATAGACTAGACAGTTGGCAGGTGCAGTTACCATAGACTAGACAGTTGGCAGGTGTAGTTACCATAGACTAGACAGTTGGCAGGTGTAGTTACCATAGACTAGACAGTTGGCAGGTGTAGTTACCATAGACTAGACAGTTGGCAGGTGCAGTTACCATAGACTAGACAGTTGGCAGGTGTAGTTACCATAGACTAGACAGTTGGCAGGTGTAGTTACCATAGACTAGACAGTTGGCAGGTGTAGTTACCATAGACTAGACAGTTGGCAGGTGCAGTTACCATAGACTAGACAGTTGGCAGGTGTAGCCACCATAGACTAGACAGTTGGCAGGTGCAGTTACCATAGACTAGACAGTTGGCAGGTGTAGTTACCATAGACTAGACAGTTGGCAGGTGTAGTTACCATAGACTAGACAGTTGGCAGGTGCAGTTACCATAGACTAGACAGTTGGCAGGTGCAGTTACCATAGACTAGACAGTTGGCAGGTGTAGTTACCATAGACTAGACAGTTGGCAGGTGTAGTTACCATAGACTAGACAGTTGGCAGGTGTAGTTACCATAGACTAGACAGTTGGCAGGTGCAGTTACCATAGACTAGACAGTTGGCAGGTGCAGTTACCATAGACTAGACAGTTGGCAGGTGTAGCCACCATAGACTAGACAGTTGGCAGGTGCAGTTACCATAGACTAGACAGTTGGCAGGTGTAGTTACCATAGACTAGACAGTTGGCAGGTGTAGTTACCATAGACTAGACAGTTAGCAGGTGTAGTTACAATAGACTAGACAGTTGGCAGGTGTACAGTAGTTACCATAGACTGTCAGTGGTATAGTAATAACCTGTATTTGCATCCCAAATGGCACCTTATTCCCTATATAGTGCACTACTTTTGTCCAGGGCCAATGCACTATATAGGGAATAGCTCTTTGTGTCCTGGTTAAAACTAGTGCACTAGTGAAATGGGTGCTATATGGGACACAACCTCTGCTGTCTGTATAGAATAATGCTGCTGGTAATAAACAGACTATGAACTGTTACTGCAGGAAGTGTTTCTCCTGTTCATATCATTTCAGACTGAGCTGTGATTGCTGGAGAATCCTACAGTATCTTCACACTGTTCGGGAACCAGTTTCCAGAGGCTGCCGTTCTCACAGATGACCACAGGGTGGCGGCAGAGTGCCAGTCATGGTGCAGGCCAACAGGAAGGAAGATGTAGGAACTCACGATAAAGAGTAGAAAGTGTTCCTATAACAAGTTGATATACTTATTATACTTTGGTTTTCAAGGAAATAGTGTCAGATTAACATCATCAGGTAAACATCATCAGGTAAACATCATCGGGTAAACATCATCAGGTAAACATCATCAGGTAAACATCATCGGGTAAACATCATCGGGTAAACCTCATCAGGTAAACATCATCGGGTAAACATCATCGGGTAAACCTCAGGTAAACACCATCAGGTAAACATCATCAGATAAACATAATCAAATAAACATCGGGTAAACATAATCTGATAAACCTCAGGTAAACATCATCAGGTAAACATCATCAGGTAAACACCATCAGGTAAACATCATCGGGTAAACACCATCAGGTAAACATCATCATGTAAACACCATCAGGTAAACACCATCAGGTAAACATCATCAGGTAAACATCATCATGTAAACACCATCAGGTAAACACCATCATGTAAACACCATCAGGTAAACACCATCAGGTAAACATCATCAGGTAAACATCATCATGTAAACACCATCAGGTAAACACCATCAGGTAAACACCATCAGGTAAACATCATCTGATAAACATCATCAGGTAAACACCATCAGGTAAACATAATCAGGTAAATATTCAGATTTGGAACCCAGAAGCCACCCTAGGTCAGAGAGGAAGATTCAGGAGTGGGAATTACAGATAGATAAACCAACAGTGATTGTGAGGGATTCTAATGTAACACGCAATCCAGATTTGTTAGCTTCCCCGGGGCCACCTTCTATCATATTAACAGTGTTTTCAAGAAGCTCCAACCAAACCCAATGACAGAGAAGGTAGTTTAGGACTGTAGGACTCAACAATCGTTTTGGGAGGCAAGCGGCGACTACGTCTTGGAAGCAGTTACAGCAACTGTTGAGGACTAGTAAGGAGGTCTTCCCCAATGCAATAATCTATGTACCACTTGTACATTATTCAGATAGACTAGCCAAGGATCAGCAGTGTCTGGTACAGAAGCAGATTAAGACCACAGGGGAGAGATGGGACTTTTTTTAAATAATTTTAATTTGGAGGAGTGTTCTCTTATAACTCACCAACGTTCTAACATTAAAGACCACTCTTCCTGCTTCAGGCTCATCCAAGCCAAGCCAATCAATCAATCAATCAATCAATCAATCAATCAATCAATCAATCAATCAATCAATCAATCAATCAATCAATCAATCAACCAATCAACCAATCAATCAATCAATCAATCAATCAATCAATCAAATGTATTTATAAAGCCCTTTTTACATCAGCTGATGTCACAAAGTGCTTATACAGAAACCCAGCCTAAAACCCCAAACAGCAAGCAATGCAGATGTTGTCACGCCCTGACCGTAGAGAGCCCTTGGTTCTCTATGGTATAGTAGGTCAGGGCGTGACAGGGGCTGTTCTATGTTGTTTATTTCTATGTTGGTGTGCTTGGTATGGTTCCCAATCAGAGGCAGCTGTTTAGCGTTGTCTCTGATTGGGGATCATATTTAGGCAGCCATTTCCCCACTGTGTTTTGTGGGATCTTGTTTATGTGTAAGTGCCTGTGAGCACTGCAGAAGCTTCACGTATCGTTTATTCTTTATTGTTTTGTGCGGTTCACTTATCAATAAAATATGTGGAACCCAGATCACGTTGGTCCGAGTATGCTTCCAGTTCGTACGACGATCGTGACAGATGTAGAAGCACGTTGGCTAGGAAAAACTCTGGATTCAGGGAATTGTTAAACATTTTGAACTCAGCAGTCACCATTGCACATCATTTAGGTCCAGGTCCAAACACACCAAGACAGTCGTGAAGAGGGCACGACAAAGCCTATTCCCCCTTAGGAAACGAAAAAGATTTGGTATGGGTCCTCAGATCCTCAAAAGATTCTACAGCTGCAACATCGAGAGCATCCTGACTGGTTGCATCACTGCCTGGTACGGCAATTGCACGGGCTCAGACCGCAAGGCACTACAGAGGGTAGTGCGTATGGCCCAGTACATCACTGGGGCTAAGCTGCCTGCCATCCAGGACCTCTACACCAGGCGGTGTCAGAGGGAGGCCCTAAAAATTGTCAAAGACCCCAGCCACCCCAGTCATAGACTGTTCTCTTTACTACTGCATGGCAAGCGGTACCGGAGTGCCAAGTCTAGGACAAAAAGGCTTCTCAACAGTTTTTACCCCCAAGCTTTAAGACTCCTGAACATGTAATCAAATGGCTTCCTGGACTATTTGCATTGTGTGCCCCACCCCCAACCCCTCTTTTACGCTGATGCTACTCTCTGTTTATCATATATGCATTGTCACTTTATCTATACATTCATGTACATACTACCACAATTGGCCCGACCAACCAGTGCCCCCGCACATTGGCCAACCAGGCTATCCGCATTGTGTCCCTCCACCCACCACCCACCAACCCCTCTTTACGCTACTGCTACTCTCTCTTCATCATATATGCATAGTCACTTTAACCATATCTACATGTACATACTACCTCAATCAGCCTGACTAACCGGTGTCTGTATATAGCCTCACTACTGTTATAGCCTCGCTACTGTTATAGCCTCGCTACTGTTATTTTTCAATGTCTTTTTACTGTTGTTTTTATTTCTTTACTTACCTATTGTTCACCTAATACCTTTTTTGCACTATTGGTTAGAGCCCGTAAGTAAGCACTTCACTGTAAGGTCTACACCTGTTGTATTCGGCGCATGTGACAAACTTTGATTTGATTTTTCATTCAAAAGGAGGGAGAAACCAAACAATTGGCAACTAAAGTTTTCTTTAAGGAAACAGATAGGCATGGCCTCCTACTCGTCGTGTTTTGAGCCCCACATATATATTTTCTTGCGGGGGGGTGGCTTGCCTTTTTTGCATGTTATTTTGGCATTAATACGTGTCACATATCAGTTTGCAAACAATGTACAAAATATATATATAATTGAGTTAATAAAGCTGCATACAAACATGGTCTCTTTTTTGTTTTCTTGAGTAAGGCAGCTCCAAAATGCAGATATTTCAGCCTAGTGCTGTGTTGGTGGGGCAAGCCAGCAGAAAATACGGAGTGTTGCACCGTGATTGGCTCAGTGTTGTGTCACTCATGGGTACACTATGTCACCTCCAAGTCTAAGGGTAGACATCGGAAATTCAAGCCCCTTGGGTGCTGCCATAGAGTTACCTTAGAAGTGCCCATCCAAGAAGGCTCAAGGTCATTGTCCATAGATAAAATTACATCAAATCACATTATATGTACAGTAGCTTTGATTGGACTGATCATGTCAACATCATACTTTCAAAATCTTAGCTAGCAGTCATCATCATGAATCAAGTCGACAATCTACTGGCAAATGAAGAGAAATAATGAAGAGAAATTATAGATAAAATGTATTGGTGCTCATCGGCCAATGGACATCAACAAGTTGGAAATTGCAAATTAAACAGTAAGTGGTTTGGAAGGAATCAGTGACAGCGGCTAACTATAAAGCATCGCAAAGCAATCACTAGCCTGCTATTCAGTGGAGTGGCTGTGTGGTCCCAAATCTGGGATTAAGGGTCTCTTTTCCAAGTTTAAAATGATAAACATTCAACATTGGCCATGCATTGAAGCATAATTTATTAAATAATAATTTAATTTATCAAATAATTTATCAAAACAACTGTTAACTCGGAACTGCGAAAGCGTGACTTTATTGAGTTCAAGACAACTGGGAAGTTGGGAATAAACGAGCTCCGACTGGGAAAATACGTTTTGAAAGCACCATAAATCCATAAATCCAGAGAATGATGACAATATATGATGACAATATTTACCCACGGAGGACCGCCGTGCCACCTTCCTGTTCAAGTGAGCACAGCACAACAAGGAGCATCCAAAAATGTTATTGTATGCTGCTGCATAAATGATGTAATATGCCAGGGAGATTTGTATACTGTAGCTAAGAAAGTAATACTAAGTGTAATACTCACAATACTCACTAACACGGAACCCAAACTGGCTGCGCGCATGCGCCATCGTGCACCATCGTGCGCCATCGTGCGCCATCGTGCGCCATCGTACATTAATTTATTTGGTCCCCCCAGACCAAACGCGATCACGACACGCAGGTTAAAATATCAAAACAAACTCTGAACCAATTACATTAATTTGGTGACAGGTCGAAAAGCATTAAACATGTATGGCAATTTAGCTAGCTAGCTAGCGTGCACTTCCTAGCTAATTTGTCCTATTTAGCTTGCTTGCTGTTGCTAGCTAATTTGTCCTTGGATATAAACACTGAGTTGTTATTTTACAACGCAGACGCTCGTTGACGCGCACGAGCAGTGGGTGCAATAATTGAATAATATAGATTCCTACATTTATTTTAGTCAGGGTATAACACCAACTGGGTCCTGGACTTTCTGACGGGCCGCCCCCAGGTGGTGAAGGTAGGAAACAACACCTCCACTCCGCTGATCCTCAACACTGGGGCCCCACAAGGGAGCGTGCTCAACACCATCCTGTACTTCCTGTTCACCCATGACTGCGTGGCCATGCACGCCTCCAACTCAATTATCAAGTTTGCAGACAACACAACAGTAGTGGGCTTGATTACCAACAACAACGAGACAGCCTACAGGGAGGAGGTGAGGGCACTCGGAGTGTTGTGTCAGGAAAACAACCCCTCACTCAATGTCAACAAAACAAAGGAGACGATCCTGGACTTCAGGAAACAGCAGAGGGAGCACCCCCCCCATCCACATCGACGGGACAGTAGTGGAGAAGGTGGAAAGTTTTAAGTTCCTCGCCGTACACATCACGGACAAACTGAAATGGTCCACCCGCACAGACAGTGTGGTGAAGAAGGCGCAACAGCACCTCTTCAACCCCAGGAGGCTGAAGAAATTTGGCTTGTCACCTAAAACCCTCACAAACTTTTACAGATACACAATTTAGAGCATCCTGACAGGCTGTATCACCACCTGGTACGACAACTGCACGCCCTCAACCGCAAGGCTCTCCAGAGGGTGGTGTGGTCTGCACAACACATCACCGGGGGCAAACTACCTGCCCTCCAGGACACCTACAGTACCCGATGTCACAGGAAGGCCATAACTATCATCAAGGCCAACAACCACCTGAGCCACTGCCTGTTCACCCCGCTATCATCCAGAAGACGAGTTCAGTACAGGTACATCAAAGCTTGGGCAGAGAGACTGAAAAACAGCTTCTATCTCAAGGCCATCAGACTGTTAAACAGCCATCACTAACACAGAGAGGCTGCTGCCAACATACAGACTCAAATCATTGGCCAATACATGGATTAAATAAATGTATCACGAGTCACTTTAAATAATGTCACTTTATATAATGTTTACGTATCCTACATTATTCATCTCATACGTGTATACTGTATTTTATACCATCTATTGCATCTTGCCTATGTCGCTCGGCCATCGCTCCTCCATATATTTGCATGTACATATTCTTATTCCATCCCTTTACATTTGTGTGTATTTGGTGGTTGTTGTGAATTTGTTAGATTACTTGTTAGATATTACTGCACTGCTGAAACTAGGAGCACAAGCATTTCGCTGCACTCGCAATAACATCTGCTAACCATGTGTATGTGGCCAATACAATTTGATTTGATTTGATTTGGATGTTGTGTAATAAGCTGTTAGTAAAAGTTATCTTGGTTCCAGACAGTGGGCCGTCTCTCTTGGTTCCAGACAGTGGGCCGTCTCTCTTGGTTCCGGACAGTGGGCCGTCTCTCTTGGTTCCGGACAGTGGGCCGTCTCTCTTGGTTCCAGACAGTGGGCCGTCTCTCTTGGTTCCAGACAGTGGGCCGTCTCTCTTGGTTCCGGACAGTGGGCCATCTCTCTTGGTTCCGGACAGTGGGCCATCTCTCTTGGTTCCGGACAGTGGGCCATCTCTCTTGGTTCCAGACAGTGGGCCGTCTCTCTTGGTTCCGGACAGTGGGCCATCTCTCTTGGTTCCGGACAGTGGGCCGTCTCTCTTGGTTCCGGACACTCTGGACGAGGCACTGTTGCCGGAAGTTCTGGACGGGGCACTGTTGCCGGAAGTTCTGGATGAGGCACTGTCATCGGAAGCTCGGGACTGGGCTGATGCACTGGAAGCCTGATGCGTGGGGCTGGTAGTGGAGGTACCAGACTGGGGACATGCACCTCAGGGCTAGTGCGGGGAGCAGGAACAGGACGTACTGGACTGGGCTGACGCACTGGAAGCTTAGTGCGTGGGGCTGGTACTGGAGGTATCAGACTAGGGACACACACACTAAGGCTAGTGCGAGGAGCGGGAACAGGACGTACTGGACTGGGCTGACGCACTGGACGCTTAGTGCGTGGGGCTGGTACTGGAGGTATCAGACTAGGGACACACACCCCAAGGCTAGTGCGAGGAGCGGGAACAGGACACACTGAACTGGGCTGATGTACTGGAGGCCTGGTGCGTGATGGTACTGTCTTCACCAGCCGGCTAGCACGCGCCTCAGGACACGTATGTAGAGCTGACTCAGGTGACATCAATTTACGGACACGCTCTGTAGAGCGAATGTCGTGCCTAATACACCAACACAGCAGCTCTCTCATAGTTTTCATCTCCAATTTTCCCATCAACTCCTTAATAGTCTCTGCTTCGCTCACCTCCAATTTTACCCCGACTGGCTCTGGTTCCATCCTTGGCTCCGCCGATCTGTCCATGTGCCCCCTCAAAAAAAATTATTGGGGCTGCCTCTCCGGTTTGAACGCCAGCCGTGTTCCCCAGTAGCGTTCCCGGTCCTCACCAGATTTCCTCCATGGGCCCTCTCCGGCCAAAATCTCCTCCCACGTCCAAAACTCCCGATAGTCCATATGATTCTCCTGTTGCTCCTTACCCTGCTGCTAGGTCCTTGGTTGGTGGGTGATTCTGTCACGGTTGTCGTAGGGTAAAGTGGACCAAGACACAGCAGGGAAATGTGCACTCATCTTCTTTTTATTAAATGGATAAGAAGGTGAATCAAAACAACACGTACACAAAAAAAACACAACGACTAATAACAGGCCGGTAAGGCACAAAGCGATACACAGCACAATCTCCCACAAATACTAAGACAAACACATACCTATTCATAGAACCCTCAATCAGAGGCAACGAGAAAACACCTGCCTCCAATTGAGGGTTCAACCCCCAATAAACTAAACATAGAAATACAAAGAACTAGACTAAACATAGAAATACATTAACATAGAACAGTGCCCAAAACCCCGGAATAATAAATCAAACACACCACTAAACACACAACCACACGAACCACATAAAACAAATACCCCCTGCCACGTCCTGACCAAACTACAATAACAAATAACCCCTATTACTGGTCAGGACGTGACACTTTCATTGTCTGCTTATATGCCCCTTTATTTATCCTACGGTTCTGACTTGGTGTTCAGGGAGAACACTGTCAGAATGGCCCATGTTCTGAATTCTGTCGCTGTAAATTTCAAAAGTGCTGAACAAATAGTTATATTGACTACGGACTAGCTCGCTCATTAATGTCTTAATCAAAATGATGGATTGCCTCTTATGCGCTCATCGTTCCCTTATGCCATAGTTTGAACATTTTAGTTGTCATTAGAAACCACATTTGTTTAAGCAAGTCATCCATTTCAGCTGTTTTTTAAAAAGGCAGTAAATGAGTTTCGCTGCCAGACAAGGCTCCGCTGATAGCCAGGTGTAAGGTGTTGGGACTCTGCTGTTGGGACTCTGCTGTTGGGACAGCTTTATGTAGGCCCTAACAGTTTGTGGGCACCGTTTGTTACCGTTATAGTGCAATTAATGTATTGTTTAGTGTTGTGTTGTGGCTTTGCTGGCATGCATCCAACCTTTTTGTCTTTTTTGCCCCACCAACATTTACATGCTAAAACCACCACTGCCTCCTTCATATATCCAGTTCCAAAACACACATATTGATCAAATCACAACTTATAAGTTTCCATAGAATCTGTAGTTTCCCTTGGGATATAGAGGAGGCCACAAGACTCCTCTTCTCAGCCTTAAGGGGGGCTACTCTAGGTGGTTCCTGAGAGAGAGGTTAAGGCTGAGGTTAATCAAACCTTCTAGACCCATGGTGTCACGAATCCCACCTACCTGTTTGGGCGGCGCTCGGCGGTCGTCGCCGGCCTACTAGCCGCCGCTGATCCCTTTTTCCTTTTCGTTCTGATTGGTTGCACCTGTTCCCTGTTTTGTTTCTTGATTTGTGTTTATTTAAGCCTGTTAAGCCCGCCCAGTTTTGTGCGGGATTATTTCACTGTTTGTTATTTGGATGTGCTGACTGGCGCCTTATTTTCTCTCCGGACTGTTTTGCCCTGTGTTTTGGGTTGGTCTACCTTATTACGCGCCATTCTGTTTTGGCGTGACCGTTTTGTGCTGGAGAAATAAAAGGCGTGATACTTACCCTCTGCTCTCTGCGCCTGACCCCAACCACCACTCCTAGAAATCCCTGACACATGGAGCATATAAGATAGAGAAGGATAACCGCCTATCACGTTTCAGGTATGATGAAGATGCAGATAGTGTCAAAGAAACAAAAGTTCATTTCTAAAACAGGGGCAGGCAAACGACAGGTCAAAGACAGGCAGTGGTCAACAATCCAGAGAGGGTGCAAAGGGTTCAGAACGGCAGGCAGGCTCAGGGTCAGGGCAGGCAGAACGGTCAAAACCGGGAAGGACTAGGAAACAGGAGCAAGAAACAGGTTGGAGCAGGGGAACAAACGCTGGTACGTTTCACGAACAAAAACAAACTGGCAACAGACAAACAGAGAACACAGGTATAAATACACAGGGGATAATGGGGAAGACGGGCGACACCTGGAGAGGGGGAGGAGACAAGCACATAGACAGGTGAAACAGATCAGGGTGTGACAGTACCCATGGAGAACATCAGGTAGAGAGGATAACCGCCCTGTGGTTCCATTCATTTATTTATTTATTCTCAGGCTCTGGTGGGGTTCAACATTGAACTGAAATCTCATTTTCAACAGGCGAGGAATGATCGTGGGGCTTCGATTCAGGGTAATCTCAGCCAATAGGAAGAATAAAAGCCTGAAGGACACTTTAGTCAACTCAAGGCTGACCAAGCAGAATAAACACTTTACCGAAACACAGTTTCTGTCCAATAGGCATTCGGGCTTGAGGGCCTCAATCAGGCATAAAGTCCAATTGGATACTATAAATGTGGTTTATGTGATTAAGTCATAAACTCTATGTTGTAGAGACACAAATGGCACTAGAATGCAGACCACATTCAGAAGGGTGACAGAGCCCAGGGTTGCTAGGTTACTTTCTGAATGTAATCCATTACAGTAACTAGTTACTTGTCCAAAATTGTAATCAGTAACGTAACTTCTGGATTACCTGAACTCAGTAACGTAATCTGATTACATTCAGTTACTTTTAGATTACTTTCGCCTTAACCTGTTGGGGCTACAGGTTAGCAATGAACCCCGAGTCGGGATTGCAAACAAGGCTGGAAATTCAAAACATCAAAAATCTAATAATTTCAATTTCTCAAACAATCAACTATTTTACACAATTTAAAAGATAAACATCCTTAATCTAACCACATCGTTTGATTTTCAAAGAGGCTTTACGGCAAAAGCATAAAGTTAGATTATGTTAGGACAGTACATAGCCACAAAAGTACAAACATCCATTTTCAATTCAAGGTCAGGCGTCACCAAAAGCAGAAACCAGCTAGAATTATGCACTAACCTTTGTCAATCTCCATCAGATGACACTCCTAGGACATTATGTTATACAATACATGCATTTTTTGTTCCATCAAGTTCATATTTATATCCAAAAACAGCATTTTACAGTAGCGTGAAATTCAGATTTTTTTCTTCTCTGAAATGCTTCCGGTGAACATAACAAAATCACTATTCGAAAACATTGGTAAATTATAATATTGTCATTCAAAGAATAATATATTATCATCTCGTAATTGCTACCGAATGGCCAGATCTCAAAATAACTTTACTGGGAAATCACATTTTGCAATAAACGGGGTGCTATGCTAAGAACAACAAGCTATGCTATACAGTTAGCATCATCTAATATCGATAATAACATTGTAAATATCCCCTTACCTTTGATTATCTCCATCAGAAGGCACTGCCAGGATTTCCCAGGTCCGGAACAAATGTGGTTTCTTTTGACAAAGTTCATAATTTATGTCCAAATAACACCAAGTAGTTAGCGTTCATTATGCTCCCACAAAACGTGGTGGGGGGGTTGTAAAATCACGCCGAAAAGCTAAAAAAACCTAGTAAATAATCTATTTACGTTCTTTCAAACATGTCAAACCTTGTTTAGCATTAATCTTTTGGTCCATTTTTAACGTTAAACATCAGTAATATTTTCACACAACCTATCCTATGTCTTGATAAACAATTAATGACAAACTCACGCTTCTCAGATTTATGCGCAGGCGCAAAAAAATGAAGTGATGACATGTCAACTTCCCTGCATTCTAATTTGCTCTCTGTTTATCATAGACGCTTCAAACAACTTTATAAAGATCGTTGACATCTAGTGGAAGCCGTAGGTGTTGCGAAATGAATCCTTTCTCACTATGGTATCTATAAAACAATGACACTAAATAGTACAGTCACAAAATTCACATTTTTTTTAAATCTATTTTTCACAGGTTTTTGCCTGCAATATGAGTTTTGTTATACTTACAGACACCATTCAAACTGTTTAAGAAAATTCAGAGTGTTTTCTATCCGAATGTGTTAATAATATGCAAATCCTAGCTTCTGAGTCGGTGTAGGAGGCAGTTAAAAATGGGCACATATTTTTTTCAAAATTTCTCAATACTGCCCCCGAGCCCCAACAGGTTTTAATTAAGAGGCGTTAGAAGAAGACAAAAATGTATGTTACCAATTGAACGACATCTAATTGTAGGATAAATCAATTCCAGTCATTCCAATAAATGTTATACCTGGCTTTGAGCACTACTGAAAAGGGCTATTTACATGTGATAAATGGATGCCATATGCTGCATTACTATAGGCCTATTGTTTACCTTTTAGTTGACGACTCCACAGATGGAACAATAACAGAAATTGAACCACTTTCAGATTAATAGACAGAGCTATGGATGCAATGACTGACCATCCATGATATCAACATGATCGTTTTAACCATGTTTTGAGGCTATACAGGACTGACCATCCATGATATCAACATTATAGTTATAACCATGTTTTGAGGCTATACAGGACTGACCATCCATGATATCAACATTATAGTTATAACCATGTTATGAGGCTATACAGTATTTGTTTACATGTACAATGTTTACAAACATTGGAGAAAAACAAGCTTATATTTTGGGTTCTCATCGAGTGTGACAGTGTGACATACACTAGTTATATAGTCATAATATACTAGTTATATAGTATTAATATATTCATAGTCATAATATACTAGTTATATGGTATTACTATATTCATAATATACTAGTTATATAGTATTAATATATTCATAATATACTAGTTATGAGGTATTAATATATTCATAATATACTAGCTATATAGTATTAATATAGTCATAATATACTAGTTATATAGTATTAATATATTCATACTATACCAGTTATATAGTATTAACATAGTCATAATATACTAGTTATATAGTATTAATATATTCATACTATACTAGTTATATAGTATTAATATATTCATAATATACTAGTTATATAGTATTAATATATTCATAATATACTAGTCATATAGTATTAATATAGTCATAATATACTGGTTATATAGTATTAATGTAGTCATAATATACTAGTTATATCGTTTTAATATAATTATAATTTACTAGTTATATAGTATTAATATAATTATAATATACTAGTTATATCGTCATAATATACTTGTTATATAGTCATAATATACTAGTTATATAGAATTAATATAATTATAATATACTAGTTATATCGTCATAATATACTTGTTATATAGTCATAATATACTAGTTATATAGAATGAATATATTCATAATATACTAGTTATATGGTATTAATATAGTCATAATATACTAGTTGTATAGTATTAATGTAGTCATAATATACTAGTTATATAGTATTAATATAATTATAATATACTAGTTTTATAGTATTAATGTAGTCATAATATACTAGTTGTATAGTATTAATATAGTCATAATCTACTAGTTATATAGTCATAATATACTAGTTATATAGTCTTAATGTATAGTATATTATGACTATTAGTATATTGTATAATATAGTATAACATATATATAATATATAGTAATATAGTCATAATATACTAGTTATATAGTATTAATGTGGGGCGGCAGGTAGCCGCCTGGTTAGAGCATTAGACTTGGAACATAAAAGGTTGGTGGATCAAATCCCCGAGCTGACAAGGTAAAAATCTGTCTTTCTGCCCCTGAACAAGGCAGTTAACCCACTGTTCCTAGGCTGTCATTGTAAATAAGAATTTGTTCTTAACTGACTTGCCTAGTTAAATAAAGGTAAAATCCCAAAAATGTATTAACTACTGTATATTCTTCATCAATCAATGGATATATATACAGTAATAGTCAAGAGTTTGGACACACCTACTCATTCAAGGGCATTTCTTTATTTTCGACATTGCAGAACAATAGTGAAGACATCAAAACTATGAAATAATACATAACCAGAAAAATGTAAAACAAATGAAATTATATGTTTTATTTTACATTCTTCAAAGTAGCCACCCTTTGACTTGAAGACAGCTTTGCACACTCTTGGCATTCTCTCAACCAGCTTCATGAGGTAGTCACCTGGAATGCATTTCAATTAACAGGTGTGCCTTGTTAAAAGTTAATTGGTGGAATTTATTTCCTTCTTAATGCGTTCAGTTGTGTTCTGACAAGTTAGGAGTTGTATAAAGCCTGTAAAGACAACAATAGAGCAACATAAAGACAACGAGAGCAACATAAAGACAAGCCTGAAAAGACAACTAGAGCAACATAAAGACAAGTCTATAAAGACAATAATAAAGTAACCTTCACAGCAGTACTATCCAAGTTGAAACAAGCTAATATAAATATGGGGGTGGGTCTCCGCTCAGACTCAGGAGACACCCCAGGACAGGGAGGGAGGGGAGGCACGGTAAGAGGGGGGGGGGGGGGGGGGTCAGAGTCTCTTGTCCCCAACTCCATCACCCCCCGGAGCAGGAGACAGTCCGTAGCTCCAGCTACGACCCACAGCAACAGAGTGGTAGGACAGACACCAGCAGACATCCAGCTAGGACCCACAGCAACAGAGTGGTAGGACAGACACCAGCAGACATCCAGCTACGACCCACAGCAACAGAGTGGTAGGACAGACACCAGCAGACATCCAGCTAGGACCCACAGCAACAGAGTGGTAGGACAGACACCAGCAGACATCCAGCTACGACCCACAGCAACAGAGTGGTAGGACAGACACCAGCAGACATCCAGCTACGACCCACAGCAACAGAGTGGTAGGACAGACACCAGCAGACATCCAGCTAGGACCCACAGCAACAGAGTGGTAGGACAGACACCAGCAGACATCCAGCTACGACCCACAGCAACAGAGTGGTAAGACAGACACCAGCGGTGTTTCTAGCTTCTATGGTAATACAATATCAGTACAATACAATACCTCTCTCTGTATCTGTCTACCAGGCCCCCTCCACCTCCATTCAGTCATGGTGAACCACAAATACCAACCCTACCAGATGAATGTGGTGAAAGGCCCTCTGGTGGTGAGAGTGAAGCACTTCACTGTTTCACATGTTTCTCGCTGCAAGATGTAGTGATGGAGGGGGGGGGGGGGGGTGTAGAGCAGAGGAGAGGAGAGAAAAGAAAGAGGAGAGGGACAGAGGGAGAGGAGAGGAGAGTGAGCGAGACAAGGAGAGGAAAGGAGAGGAGAGGAGGAGAGTGGATAGGAGGGTGAGAGAGACAGGGAGATGAGAGTAGAGTGGACAGGAGAGGAGAAGGAGAGAAACAGAGAGAGGAAGAGAAAAGAAAGAGAGGGGAGAGGAGGAGAGTGGACAGGGGAGAGGAGGAGAGTGGACAGGAGAGGAGAGAGACAGAGAGAGGAGAGGAGAGAGAGGAGAGGAGAGGAGAGAAAAGAAAAGAAAGAGAGAGAGAGGGGAGAGGAGGAGAGTGGACAGGAGAGGAAAGAGACAGAGAGAGGAGAGGAGAGAGAGGAGAGGAGAGAAAAGAAAGAGAGAGAGAGGGGAGAGGAGAGGAGAGGAGGAGAGTGGACAGGAGAGCGAGAGAGACAGAGAGGAAAAAGACAGAAGACATTGTCACAAGTATGTGGTAACTTTTCACAGCAGGGGTTCAAACTGTAGAACCAATTTCCTACATTTTAATATAAAAATTGATTTTATCAAACAAAACGATGCTACATTCTATCTCTGGGACCCTCAGGATGACAAATCAGAGCACGATTACTGAATGGAAGTACATTATTTACCTTCAGAGGCGAATGTATCAAACCAGTTGCCGTGATACGTTTTTGTTGTTGTTGTGCTCTCTCCTCAAACAATAACATGGTCGTTTTTCACTGTAATAGCTACTGTTAATTGGACACTGCAGTTAGATTAACAAGAACGTAAGCTTTCTGCCCATATAATATATATATATAAGACATGTCTATGTCCCGGAAAGTTTGCTCTTACTTACAACTGTCATGCTAATCACATTAGCGCACGTTAGCTCAACCTCCTGGTATAGGAACACCAATCCTGTAGAGGTTAATACCATGGCGCATAGAAACGCAATGAGTAGCACATTCATAACTGGCAAAGAAGACAGTCCAAAAAAATGTATCATAAGGAATAGGGTTTTGTCAAATCAAATTGTATTTGTCACATGCGCCGAATACAACAGGTCTAGACCTTACAGTGAATACTTACTTACAAGCCCTTAACCAACAATGCAGTTTTCATATAAAAAAAAAAAAATGATAGTAAGAGATAAGAATAACAAATGATTAAAGAGCAGCAGTAAATAACAATAGCGAGGCTATATACAGGGGGTACCGATACAGAGTCAATGTGCGGGGGCACCGGTTAGTCAAGGTAATATGTACATGTATGTAGAGTTATTAAAGTGACTATGCATAGATAATAACAGAGAGTAGCAGCAGCATGGGGGGGGCAATGCAAATAGTCTGGGTAGCCATTTGATTAGCTGTTCAGGAGTCTTATGGCTTGGGGGTAGAAGCTATTTAGGAGTCTCTTGGACCTAGACTTTGCACACCGGTACCGCTTGCCGTGTGGTAGCAGAGAGAACAGTCTATGACTAGGGTGGCTGGAGTCTTTGACAATTTTTAGGGCTTTCCTCTGACACCGCCTGGTAAAGAGGTCCTGGATGGCAGGAAGTTTGACCCCGGTGACTTTCGTCCCATTTATTTTACAGTGATTGAACATTAGCTAGCAGGACGGAGGGCAAGGACAGATTATATATAGTATATCCCTCCCGTCCGACTCATTGAAGAAGAACTCTTCATCCAGTTTGAGGTGAGTAATCCCAGTTCTGATATCCAGAAGTTCTTTTCGGTCATAAGAGATGGTAGCGGCAACATTATGTACAAAACAAGTTGCGACCACAGCGCAAAGAAACAAACAAAATAGCATGATTGGTTAAGAACCGTTAAGACGGCAGCCCTATACTTTGTCCTATATCCTGTATCTTTTAGATTTAAGAAAGCTCAGGAAATATATATATATTTTTGGACGCATATTTAACCCATTATTTTTATTGCCACAAAACAACCTCCATACTTCAGACGAAGGTTTAATATCTCTATATACCTACATACTACCATTCATTTGTATGGGTTACCATGGGTTACCTTCAGACGAGTCCCGTGACACTTGTGGCCCACCATTGTGTTTGTGAGAATCCCCACTTTCCATAGAGTGGTCATATTACACTGAACAAAAATATAAACGCAACAAGTAAATTGTTGGCAACATGTTTCATGAGCTGAAATAAAAGATCACAGAAATGTTCCATAGTCGCGAAAAGCTTATTTCGCTCCAATTTTGTGCAGAAATTTGTTTACATCCTTGTTAGTGAGCATTTCTCCTTTGCCAAGATAATGCATCCACCTGACAGGTGTGGTATATCAAGAAGCTGATTAAACAGCATGATTAGTACACAGGTGCACCTTGTGCTGGGGACAATAAAAGGCCACTAAAAGTTGTCACACAACACAATGCCACAGATGTCTCAAGTTTTGAGGGAGCGTGCAATTGGCATACTGACTGCAGGAATGTCCATCAGAGCTGTTGCCAGATAATTAAATGTTCATTTCTCTACCAGAATCCTACTCAAACAACATTTTTGAGAATTTGGCAGTACATCCAACCGGCCTCACAACCGCAAACCATGTGTAACCACGCAAGCCCAGGACCTCCTACTCCGGCTTCTTCACCTCCAGGTTCGTCTGAGACCAGCCACCTGGACAGATGATGGAACTGTGGGTTTGCACAACCGAAGAATTTATGCACCAACTGTCAGAAACTGTCTCAGGGAAGCTCGTCATCCTCACCAGGGTCTTGACCTGACTGCAGTTCGGCGTCGTAACTGACTTCAGTGGACAAATGCTCAGCTTCGATGGCCACTGACACGCTGGAGAAGTGTGCTCTTCACAGATGAATCCAGGATTCAACAGTACCTGGCAGATGGCAGACAGAGTGTATGGCGTCGTGTGGGCGAGCAGTTTGCTGATGTCAACGTTGTGAACAGAGTGCCCCATGGTGGGGTTATAGTATGGGCAGGAACAAACTACGGACAACGAACATAAATGCATTTTATCAATGGTAATTTGAATGCACAGAGATACCGTGACGAAATCCTGAGGCCCGTTGTCGTACCATTTCATCCACCACCATCACCTCATGTTTCAGCATGATAATACACAGCCCCATGTCGCAAGAATCTGTACACAATTCCTGGAAGCTGAAAATGTTCCGATTTTTAAGGTATCTTTATGTGAACTGTAACTCTGTAAAATGTTTGAAATTGTTTCACGTTGCGTGTTTATTTGTTACGTTCCCCAGCTAGAAAACCAAAAATGGTCGCTCAAACAGAAAGGGGGAACTAAAAGAGTCACTGACAACCACCAAAAGGAAACAGGTGGTTTTAGGAGGGGTTCTGAAAGACACTCACGGGGTCAGAAAGTTGATCAGCAACAACAACAGGGACCTAACAGACACCCACCATGGCACCCACTAAATATGACCAAGAGGACAACACAATTAAAACCCACACCACATTTAAAAAGACAGGAAGCAAACCAAAACAGGGAAGATCAGATAATGGATTGTTTTTCTAGAAATCAAATCAGGAGTGTCAACTAAAGCAGTTAACCCTCCCCATCTCTCAAGACAACTGGAGCACTGGGCCAGCCACTCTTAAATATCACCTTCCCACTAACGAGATGACAAACCAGCACAGGAGTAATACATACTGACTAACGAGGTGCCCAACCAGCACAGGAGTAATACATACTGACTAACGAGGTGACCAACCAACACAGGTGTAATACATACTGACTAACGAGGTGACCAACCAGCACAGGTGTAATACATACTGACTAACGAGGTGCCCAACCAGCACAGGTGTAATACATACTGACTAACGAGGTGACCAACCAGCACAGGTGTAATACATACTGACTAACGAGGTGACCAACCAGAACAGGTGTAATACATACTGACTAACGAGGTGACCAACCAGAACAGGTGTAATACATACTGACTAACGAGGTGACCAACCAACACAGGTGTAATACATACTGACTAACGAGGTGATCAACCAGCACAGGTGTTATATACATACTGACTAACGAGGTGACCAACCAGCACAGGAGTAATACATACTGACTAACGAGGTGCCCAACCAGCACAGGAGTAATACATACTGACTAACGAGGTGACCAACCAACACAGGTGTAATACATACTGACTAACGAGGTGACCAACCAGCACAGGTGTAATACATACTGACTAACGAGGTGCCCAACCAGCACAGGAGTAATACATACTGACTAACGAGGTGCCCAACCAGCACAGGTGTAATACATACTGACTAACGAGGTGCCCAACCAGCACAGGTGTAATACATACTGACTAACGAGGTGCCCAACCAGCACAGGTGTAATACATACTGACTAACGAGGTGCCCAACCAGCACAGGAGTAACACATACTGACTAACGAGGTGACCAACCAGCACAGGTGTAATACATACTGACTAACGAGGTGCCCAACCAGCACAGGAGTAATACATACTGACTAACGAGGTGACCAACCAGCACAGGTGTAATACATACTGACTAACGAGGTGACCAACCAGCACAGGTGTAATACATACTGACTAACGAGGTGCCCAACCAGCACAGGAGTAATACATACTGACTAACGAGGTGCCCAACCAGCACAGGTGTAATACATACTGACTAACGAGGTGACCAACCAGCACAGGTGTAATACATACTGACTAACGAGGTGCCCAACCAGCACAGGAGTAATACATACTGACTAACGAGGTGACCAACCAGCACAGGAGTAATACATACTGACTAACGAGGTGCCCAACCAGCACAGGAGTAATACATACTGACTAACGAGGTGACCAACCAACACAGGTGTAATACATACTGACTAACGAGGTGACCAACCAGCACAGGTGTAATACATACTGACTAACGAGGTGCCCAACCAGCACAGGAGTAATACATACTGACTAACGAGGTGCCCAACCAGCACAGGTGTAATACATACTGACTAACGAGGTGACCAACCAGCACAGGTGTAATACATACTGACTAACGAGGTGCCCAACCAGCACAGGAGTAATACATACTGACTAACGAGGTGACCAACCTGCACAGGAGTAATACATACTGACTAACGAGGTGACCAACCAGCACAGGTGTAATACATACTGACTAACGAGGTGACCAACCAGCACAGGAGTAATACATACTGACTAACGAGGTGACCAACCAGCACAGGAGTAATACATACTGACTAACGAGGTGACCAACCAACACAGGTGTAATACATACTGACTAACGAGGTGACCAACCAGCACAGGTGTAATACATACTGACTAACGAGGTGCCCAACCAGCACAGGAGTAATACATACTGACTAACGAGGTGCCCAACCAGCACAGGTGTAATACATACTGACTAACGAGGTGACCAACCAGCACAGGTGTAATACATACTGACTAACGAGGTGACTCCATTCCATGCGTCCCACATGCAACCTCGAAATATAAATGGAAAAACCGAAGCCTTTAACAGTATTTTTGTTCAGTGTCCAGGCCAACCTGTTTGGAGAAGACAGATTTTCAGGATGTCTCATGGTTTGACAAACACTGCTGTAGCTCTGTCACCTTCCACCACAGACCAGGACGATATCTCAATCACAAACTGACAGATTTAAATGGGGATTTTTTAAATTATGCTACTTAGATTGATGCCCAAGCATTTCACTACACCCGCTATAATATCTGCTAAATATGTGTATGTGACCAATAAGATTTGATTTAAATAGACGACTTAATTAAGGATGAACCTATACATTTTTACATGTGACCTGGTTTTGTCTACTACATGTCTGTAAAGTTGTCACGTCCTGACCAGTAAAGGGCTTATTTGTTATTATAGTTTGGTCAGGACGTGGCAGGGGGTATTTGTTTTATATTGTTCGGTGTGTGTGTGTTTGTAGAGGGGTGTTTGGTTTATGTATTCCGGGGTTTTTGTCATTGTTCTATGTTGTGTATTTCTATGATCTATCTTGGTTGTGTATTTCTTTGTGTTGGCCTGGTATGGCTCTCAATCAGGAACAGCTGTACATTGTTGTTGCTGATTGAGAGTCATACTTAGGTCGCCATGTTTTCACCTGTCCCTTTGTGGGAAGTTGTTGTTGTACTGCTGTGTGTTTAGCCTGCAACACTGTTCGTTCGATCGTTTTTCTTGTTTTGTTTGTTATGTGTTCAATAACGTTAAGATGAGCACTCAACCCGCTGTGCCTTGGTCCCTGATGTACGACGACCGTGACAAAAGTAGAAATATATAAAGTATCGTAAACACTATTTGTAGAAGACTATTATGAGTTTATAATATATTTTTTTATTTTATTACATCAATTATTAAACATTTGATATTGACAAAATCAAACCAAAGTATATTGGTTGTGTATACAGATTAGCAGATGTTACAGCAGGTGCAGTGAAACGCTTGTGTTTCTAGCTCCTACAATGCAGTAATACAAGATCAATACAATACCAATACGCAAATAATCTAGAAAGTGCAGAACAAGAGAGAAATGAATCCCCTTCGCAGTAAACATGTATCCAAAGTGAAGTTGCTGAGATATTTTTTTACAAAAATTGCATTGGCCAATACAGTACTATAATACCGTAATATAGGCCAATACAGTACTATAATACCGTAATATAGGCCAATACAGTACTGTAATACTGTAATACTGTAATATAGGCCAATACAGTACTATAATACCGTAATATAGGCCAATACAGTACTATAATACCGTAATATAGGCCAATACAGTACTATAATACCGTAATATAGGCCAATACAGTACTATAATACCGTAATATAGGCCAATACAGTACTGTAATACTGTAATACTGTAATATAGGCCAATACAGTACTATAATACCGTAATATAGGCCAATACAGTACTATAATACCGTAATATAGGCCAATACAGTACTATAATACCGTAATATAGGCCAATACAGTACTATAATACCGTAATATAGGCCAATACAGTACTGTAATACTGTAATACTGTAATATAGGCCAATGCAGTACTATAATACCGTAATATAGGCCAATACAGTACTGTAATATTTTAATATAGGCCAATACAGTACTATAATACCATAATATAGGCCTATACAGTACTGTAATACTGTAATATAGGCCAATACAGTACCGTAATACCGTAATATAGGCCTATACAGTACCGTAATATAGGCTAATACAGTACTGTAATATAGTATATCGATAGAATTCAGTGCCAACAGAAATTGCATTTGAATTCTATCATTTCGAATTAGGATATTGAATACAATTTCATATTTTTGAATTTGTAATGCAGAAATGTAATTATTGAATTACTAAATTGAACTTGTATTTCATGATTTGAAACTGAATTGAGTGAATTTGCATTCAGTTTAAAAATTATATTTCAATGTAATTTAATATTCAAATTCAATATTTATATACCCAGTTTCGATATGGTAGACAAGGCATTCATTGTCCGTATGTCAAGTTTACAAACTATTATTTCAAGTTGATCAAAGTTTCATATATTCAACTTATCAGAACCATTCAGATTCAGTTTTTCAAATTCAGTTCTCTGAATTCATATTCCAAAACAGAGACAACATCCTGGTACTTTGTCAGCCAGTAAAAGTAGAGGAGAACAGATAGAATCAAACTCTCTCTGAGGTAAACAGAAGCTTCTGGCGGTTTCTGAAGCCAACATGACATGTTTCATTTATTTTCTTCCTATGAATTTGGCGTTTGAATCGTTTGGTCTATAAACTACTGATGAGAACCTATGGCCAAATGCTCAAGACAGACTTGATGCAAAACGATGCTTGCTAAACATAATTTTTCTTTAATTTGATTACATTGTGAACCTTTGATCACACATGGGATAGAAATGATGGACATGTCATGTCCAGTCCAATGTAATGGTTAGTGTTTTGCCTTATTGTGAAAACAGTCGAATGTACTGTTATTTACCGTATTGCAGCATACTACTTTCAAACATCTTACATGTTTTGGTATTGGATTAACTGGTTGTTAAAATAACTAAATTAAGAATTTTTATTTATGTTGTGCTCTGTGTGTCAGTTAGTGAATAGAGACAGGCTGCTCTGTGTGTCACGCCCTGGCCATAGAGAGTCCTTATTTCTCTATGGTGGAGTAGGTCAGGGCGTGACTGCGGGGTTAGTCTAGTTTATTATTTTCTATGTGGGGTTCTAGTTTATTATTTTCTATGTTGGTGATTTGTATGATTCCCAATTAGAGGCAGCTGAGAATCGTTGTCTCTAATTGGGGATCATATTTAGGTAGCATTTTTCCCACCTGTGTGTTATGGGATATTGTTTTGAGTTAGTGCACGTAGCATCTCTGTAGTCACGGTTTGTTGTTAGTTTTTTTTTTTTTTTCGTTTGTTTTTGTCTTTGCTTAGTTTCACTTTCTAATAAATAATGTGGAACTCAACATTCGCTGCGCCTTGGTCCGACATTTATTCCAGCGAACGTGACACTCTGTCTGTCAGTTAGTGAATAGATAGACATGCTGGAGACCAGAGAGACACAAGGACATGGCTCTTACATACACTCTGCTATTGACGCAATGACACGGTGTGTGTGTGTGTGTGTGTGTGTGTGTGTGTGTGTGTGTGTGTGTGTGTGTGTGTGTGTGTGTGTGTGTGTGTATTGATAGTCTCCATGTTTTTAGGAGAAGGAAGAGAAAGGAACTCTAAGCCTGCCAGTAGCACCATGGTTACAGCCTTCGAGTTGTTCCCACCCCTCCTCCACACATTGAGAATGTCACAGCTCCTCTCTCTCTCCAATCTTAGAACTCCCAGATGGTTCTACTTCTAGAATGTCACAGCTCCTCTCTCTCTCCAATCTTAGAACTCCCAGATGGTTCTACTTCTAGAATGTCACAGCTCCTCTCTCTCTCCAATCTTAGAACTCCCAGATGGTTCTACTTCTAGAATGTCACAGCTCCTCTCTCTCTCCAATCTTAGAACTCCCAGATGGTTCTACTTCTAGAATGTCACAGCTCCTCTCTCTCTCCAATCTTAGAACTCCCAGATGGTTCTACTTCTAGAATGTCACAGCTCCTCTCTCTCTCCAATCTTAGAACTCCCAGATGGTTCTACTTCTAGAATGTCACAGCTCCTCTCTCTCTCCAATCTTAGAACTCCCAGATGGTTCTACTTCTAGAATGTCACAGCCCTCTCTCTCTCCAATCTTAGAACTCCCAGATGGTTCTACTTCTAGAATGTCACAGCTCCTCTCTCTCTCCAATCTTAGAACTCCCAGATGGTTCTACTTCTAGAATTGGAACATTCCCCTTCGGAGAGAATCCAAAAACACGTCACAACTGAGTGATGTAATAATAATAATAATAATAATAACAATGAGGGAAATCTTTCTATTTTAAGCAACAAAAAAAAAACAATTTTGATGTGCTCATCAGCTATTCTTAAATCGATCCAAGCGGGTTTTCAGTCCTTTTATCTCCTTGACAGTTTGGGCATTTTTTTGTTGTTGACGTGACACCTGTCAAGAGGGAAAGCGTGTAGAAGTTGCGTAATTGTGCGTCAATAGTTTTTCTAACCTCCTCTTGTATGGTCTCCTCCTGACAGTATGATTGGCTAGTGTTATGAAAACACTTTGACTGGGCAGGGCTGTTAATAGTCAATCTGTCACTCTCTCAGCACTCTGTCGGGGTAGTGGGAAGACTCTGGTTGTCAGCTCTTTTGTGTTGTTGCAAAATAACAGCTGTAGCCTAGGCAACATGCAGTGTTGCTATATGGAGGCTAGTTATTAGCTTGCTGCTGAGTTGGGCTTTTAATGTAACGTTTAATATACTTATCTTACATGCAGATATGCAGATTTGGGGGCGGCAGCGTAGCCTAGTGGTTAGAGCGTTGGACTAGTAGCCGAAAAGGTTACAAGTTCAAATCCCTGAGCTGACGAGGTACAAAATCTGTCGTTCTGCTCCCAGAACAAGGCAGTTAACCCCACTGTTCCTAGGCTGTCATTGAAAATAAGAATTTGTTCTTAATAATAACTGACTTGCCTGGTTAAATAAAGGTAAACATAAATTTAGCCAAATAGCTGTGTCTAATAAATACAGAACCTTCATATCTAGTCAGTCAAACTGTGCATTTGATTTACTGTAACTAACTCAGATGTGTATGCAGCTCCGTGGAGAGCGAATCAGGGAAATCCACGATCTCAAAACTGAGCATCAAAAGAGCTCGAGTGTCTGCAGATTCAATAATTGGGACGGTGTGTCGTATGCATTCCAAAGCACCATTTGGTTGCCTTTATACAATGTGGACCAAATCAGTGTCGTATAAAGCAATAACCGTTTACACGTTTGTTCTATATTAATGCGGGTGATTGTTAAGTTAAGAGTTGCACGGTAACTATTCAATTTTGGGTTTTAATTAATTAACCGAGTCCATGCAGTCAATAAATTGATTGCAAAATCACTGAGCCCAGAGAGAGAGAGAGAGAGGAGAGAGAGAGAGAGAGAGAGAGAGAGAGAGAGAGGAGAGAGAGAGCGGGAGAGAGGGAGAGAGAGAGAGAGAGGAGAGAGAGAGAGAGAGAGAGAGGAGAGAGAGAGAGAGAGAAAGAGAGAGCGAGAGAGAGAGAGAGAGAGATAGATAAAGAGAGAGAGAGAGAGAGAGAGAGAGAGAGAGAGAGGAGAGACCCACCGACGGGTGGGAGTAGTGTCGCATTATGAAGCTACAATAGATTCAGAATTCTTCTCCCTTTCTACATATTTCTACAGGAGACAAATGATACGGAAACAGCTATGCTGTTTTCTCACGATACACTGTGGTGCAGCAGCAGTCTCAATGGTGCACGAGTCAGAACGAAAAAATAATATGATGTGTATGTTTAGTTCGTCTGGCTGACTCTGTAACGCATTGCTTCCTGCTTCCTGTTTGACACGTCGTTCAGAGTTACGTGTCTGTGGGTCCATGCATCTCCATCTAATGGCATGAAGCTGCAGATGAAACTGAGCGCATCACCACTCCCCTCTCTCTCTCTCTCTCTCTGTCTCTCTAACACACACACACACACACACACACACACACACACACACACACACACACACACACACACACACACACACACACACACACACACACTACCATCCGCGCTTCCCTGTAGCATGTTGCTGAACGTGAAGACTGAGCTGCAGCCAAACGCTGTGAAGACAGACATTAATGCCAACAGACTTCCATTCCAGCCCGAGATCAGGGCTCATTCAACTACATGCATATTGTTATTATAGCAGTTTACAAGGAGAAATATCTTCTGGATTTCTCCACTACTACAGTCTCACATACCTGCAGCAGATCCCCCCCTACCAATCCCATCAGAGTCACACAGTCCTGTTTCCACTGCGCCACGGCGCGCACACAAACACACACACACACACACACACACACACACACACACACACACACACACACACACACACACACACACACACACACACACACACACACACACACACACACACACACACACACACAACACACACACACACACACACAACACACACACACAACACACACACACACACACACACACCACACACACACACACACACACACACACACACACACACACACACACACACACACACACACACACACACACACACACACACAACACACACACACACACACACACAAGCCCAGTGATGCTCATAATAACATGCAGGTGATTAATTCCTGTTGACCAGATGCGAATGATAAAGGGGGACAGAAGTTTTCATTAAACATCATTAGGCGTAATATCCAGTAGTGTGTAACTTGTGTTCCATCTCTGTGTTCCATCTCTGTGTGTTCCATCTCTGTGTGTTCCATCTGTGTGTTCCATCTCTGTGTTCTATCTCTGTGTGTTCCATCTCTGTGTTCCATCTCTGTGTGTTCCATCTTTGTGTGTTCCATCTCTGTGTGTTCCATCTCTGTGTTCCATCTCTGTGTGTTCCATCTTTGTGTTCCATCTCTGTGTGTTCCATCTCTGTGTTCCATCTCTCTGTGTTCCATCTCTGTGTTCCATCTCTGTGTGTTCCATCTTTGTGTGTTCCATCTCTGTGTTCCATCTCTGTGTGTTCCATCTCTGTGTTCCATCTCTGTGTTCCATCTCTGTGTGTTCCATCTTTGTGTGTTCCATCTCTGTGTTCCATCTCTGTGTGTTCCATCTCTGTGTTCCATCTCTGTGTTCCTATCTGTGTTCCATCTCTGTGTTCCTATCTGTGTTCCATCTCTGTGTTCCTATCTGTGTTCCATCTCTGTGTTCCATCTCTGTGTGTTCCATCTTTGTGTGTTCCATCTCTGTGTTCCATCTCTCTGTGTTCCATCTCTGTGTTCCATCTCTGCGTGTTCCATCTTTGTGTGTTCCATCTTTGTGTGTTCCATCTCTGTGTTCCATCTCTGTGTTCCATCTCTGTGTTCCTATCTGTGTTCTATCTCTGTGTTCCATCTCTGTGTTCCATCTCTGTGTTCCATCTCTGTGTTCCTATCTGTGTTCCTCTCTGTGTTCCATCTCATGAAGGGGAAGCGGTATGTATTGTGTTTATTCCTCTAAATGGTCATCATTACTGTTCACCTGCATGCTGCAGTAGCACGACCCTTCAAACCGACATGTAGGTTTAACCCACTATGTGTTGTGTAATCGCCCCGGTGCTCTGGGCTCGGCAGGTGGGCGGGTTTCAGCGTAGAACACCAATCTTCAAGAGAATCCCCTCTTCTACGTCGCACACACACCCGTGTGTGTCCTTATAAGGCAGGGGATACCCGGCGTCATATCCTCTGTCCATGTTTGGGCATGATGCTACGCAGCGGGGGAATCCTCACGGACATAGAACCAATGGAGGGAGGAGGGGTTACCTAGCAGCCAGAAAAGTATAAAATGGAGAGGAGCAGAGCAAACCTCATTCAGACACATCTACCGGAATAACGGAATACAGCGACCATACAGCAAAGGACTTATCTTCCTCACCACTCCGAGGGAATCCCCACATTTAATAGAAGACTTAATTTGATTATCTTTTTTTTGTTTTGGGAGATTGATCAATCATTTAAATTGATTGATCGATTAATTTACCATTCAGGACCTAGCTTTTTATTAATATACGGAATTTAGCTTTAACGTTTTCCCTCTCGTTTTTATCGAGACCTACTTACCGGATCCGGTTAACATGCTGTTCACAGAGGAAGATATATTCATGTCGGAGTTCGAGGACGCATGTAGCGCCTGGGTGGACAGTGTCAGCTCAAGCAGTGACGGTACAGACTCTGATATCGGATCCCCAGCACAACAAGGTGGGTTTCTCTCTAGATTCTAACCCCCCCCCCCCCCCCCCACCTGACTACAAGGATCAATGCATCAATGCATTATGAATAACATTTGAATACAGAACTCATAAAGAATGCATACGTATTCTCTGGTAGCTATTGTGCAATTGTTTTTTGTAGGCAAAAAAATACATAAGCTATAATTACATCTGTACAATAATATGTTACTTATGTAATGCAATGCAGCTAGAAGTTCCTCGTCGCCCACTGCTTGCTACCTTTGCTAATGTTAGCCTATCAGTTTATATAACGATAATAACCGCAGTTGTGTTGTCTCTCTCAGGTTGTGTGTTATCCCCGGAGACCGACGGATCCGATTCGGATTTCTTCTCCGACCTGAATGACTGTTCATCAGACAGCCTGTCCCTTCCTCTTGCCTACACCGGGAGCTTCTACACAGAGCCATTACAGGGGACGGTGCCACCCTGCAGCACAGAAGCTCTGCTCAACATGATCACTGAGATCGTTGGGATCTGCACGGTGGACGACCAGACGACCAGCGGGACTCCATCTGCCTCCCTTCCCACCTCTGAAACACCCTGCTCGGCCATGAGCATCGCCTCTCCCCCTCTTTACTCTCCCTCCATGGAGTCTGCCTCCAGCGGATACTGGAGCCAGGCTCTGACCGGAATTCCTTCTCTTTCCGCCGAGGTGGACATTCATACTCCCCCCGTTGCCCCTGTGGTGGTCAAGAACGAATTCAACAGCAACTGCGACGGCTGCGACAACGACCACTTCTCCCACCCTGGTCAGGATGCCTTCTCCCCGGGCAGCTTGGAACAGCTGTTCCCGCTGTCTGGTCAGTCTCTGGATCACCAGGTAGATGTAAAGAAGCTTCTGGACTCTCTGCTTCTGACTGACATTAAGACAGAGTGTATCATCAAGCAGGAGCCGTGCTACATGGGAGACTGGGCTCAGAATGACTCTGTACCTGTTAACGGAAGCTACGTCAACGAACCGGAGCCTCTGGAGTTCCAGACTGGGGACTCAGGGCCGCAGCAACCGGACGCTTGCAGCGACCTGGCCGCCTTCACCGCCTCTCTCTCCTCCTCCTCCCTGGATGCCATCCTCTCCTCCCTGCTGCCTAGCGTGTTCCCGAGGACCAGGGGCGTGCACGCCACCATTGGAGAGAGTAAAGCGACGACCCGCTCCAGTACCGGGGCCGTGAAGGTGAAACCGTTCCCGTGTCCAATAATCGGGTGTGAGAGGCGTTTCTCGCGCTCCGACGAGCTCAACCGCCACGTGCGCATCCACACGGGCCACAAGCCGTTCCAGTGCACAATCTGCCTGCGCAGTTTCAGCAGGAGCGACCACCTGACCACGCACACGCGCACGCACACTGGGGAGAAACCTTTCTCTTGCGAGGTGTGCGGGAAGCGGTTCGCGCGCAGCGACGAGAGGAAGAGGCATGGACGCGTGCACGTCAAGCAGCAGCTGAAAGCTCAGATGATGGCGGCTTATAACCTGGCCTTCCCCGGTGGAGTTTGAACTGAACTTTAACTCTCTAAAGCTGGCTTCGCTGCCCAGAGTTTAAACCTGCTCTTCAGAAGGCTTCGGTTGGTTCTGTCTGGCTTCGGTTGGTTCTGTCTGCCTGGTAACGTTGGCTGTTGGTCCGGTTCAGTTGGAGGTGTTGACTTCAAAACGGGCCATCGGTTGAAAAAAAAAAAATGGTGGAAAAGTTTCAACGAGAGAAAGAAAATAATCTCGTCTTGTCGGTTGGACATGGAACGTGGAACTATTTTAGAACGTCTGTACGTTGTACTTTGACATTATATCTAGCTGTTTGACTATATGTTGTGCTGAACAGCGGAAATGAACAGAAACTGATGAACTACGAGAGGATTAGTTGGTTTCAGCGCCACTGTGAGTGGACAGCTCCTTGTCTGTCAATCCGAACAGACTGAAACATACAGCACTTGTTTTGGTCACTCGACAGTTCTGGATTGTAAAACTGGTACAGTTTTCAGAGTTTTTTTTTCTTTTTGTGCAACATTGCATGATATTTGTTTTACATTGATGTGTTGATGTATATTTTATTATAGAAATCTCTAATGTAGAAGCTGGAATGTAACTTTTCTCTCTACGTTGAATCACATTTCTAGCCTTGATGTTTACTACATAGGCCTATATTTTATCATTCGAAATATATATTTGAAATCTTCATAACCAAAACACTATTTATATTCTATTCTCTCAATTGTATTTTTCTACCTGTATATATATATATATATTTATATTTGAAACTTCCTGTTTCCTGTGATAAACATTCTCTTTATTTTTTGGAACTTCCATTAGAACGTTGAACAGTCACAGATGTATTATGACATCACCGCTCTAATCAGCCTGACACGGTTTGGTGGCTCGTTGCTGCTCTGACACCTGTGGTTAACGGTAAATTAATAACAAGGGGTCTTGGAGTTTGATTGTACTTCTACATTCATACAAGACTCACCGGGGGGAAGAAAAAAAACAACAACAATATTCAACATTGTAGTTGATGAACCAAGTAGCACACATTGCTGTGCGTTTACGTACCATTAGTTCAACTGCTAACTCTTCTCTTGTTTGAGGCATGAAACGCAGATCTGTTTCTGTTGTAAATAGAAGACCTTGTGTTATTTTGTTTGCATGATGGTTATGAATAAAAAAAAACAGTGAAATGACAATTGAAAAGTTTCTATCGCTTAACTTCTTTATTCAGTACACACACACACACACACACACACACACACACACACACACACACACACACACACACACACACACACACACACACACACACACACACACACACACCACTCTGCGTGTATCTAGCACGCCTATATCGCCCCCTACTGTCTGACGAGTACTACAGCTCCATCATTGCAACTTATTATTTGAAACTATTTTGAATCAATAAAAAGGCAAATAACAGCCACAAATAAGGTCCATCACACAGATAACTACACAGCAGATAGACTACAGGACTGACCTACACAGCAGATAGACTACAGGACTAACAGCAGATAGACTACAGGACTAACAGCAGACAGACTACAGGACTAACCTACACAGCAGACAGACTACAGGACTAACAGCAGATAGACTACAGGACTAACAGCAGATAGACTACAGGACTAACAGCAGATAGACTATAGGACTAACCTACACAGCAGATAGACTATAGGACTAACAGCAGATAGACTACAGGACTAACAGCAGATAGACTATAGGACTAACCTACACAGCAGATAGACTACAGGACTAACAGCAGATAGACTATAGGACTAACAGCAGATAGACTATAGGACTAACAGCAGATAGACTACAGGACTAACCTACACAGCAGACAGACTATAGGACTAACCTACACAGCAGATAGACTACAGGACTAACAGCAGATAGACTACAGGACTAACAGCAGATAGACTATAGGACTAACAGCAGATAGACTATAGGACTAATCTACACAGCAGATAGACTACAGGACTAACCTACACAGCAGATAGACTACAGGACTAACTACACAGCAGATAGACTACAGGACTAACCTACACAGCAGATAGACTACAGGACTAACAGCAGATAGACTACAGGACTAACAGCAGATAGACTACAGGACTAACCTACACAGCAGACAGACTACAGGACTAACCTACACAGCAGATAGACTACAGGACTAACAGCAGATAGACTACAGGACTAACCTACACAGCAGATAGACTACAGGACTAACCTACACAGCAGATAGACTACAGGACTAACCTACACAGCAGATAGACTATAGGACTAACAGCAGATAGACTACAGGACTAACCTACACAGCAGATAGACTAAGGACTAACCTACACAGCAGAAGACTATAGGACTAACCTACACAGCAGATAGACTACAGGACTAACAGCAGATAGACTATAGGACTAACAGCAGATAGACTACAGGACTAACTAACAGCAGATAGACTACAGGACTAACCTACACAGCAGATAGACTACAGGACTAACAGCAGATAGACTATAGGACTAACAGCAGATAGACTACAGGACTAACAGCAGATAGACTACAGGACTAACCTACACAGCAGATAGACTACAGGACTAACAGCAGATAGACTATAGGACTAACAGCAGATAGACTACAGGACTAACCTACACAGCAGATAGACTATAGGACTAACCTACACAGCAGATAGACTATAGGACTAACAGCAGATAGACTATAGGACTAACCTACACAGCAGATAGACTACAGGACTAACCTACACAGCAGATAGACTACAGGACTAACCTACACAGCAGATAGACTACAGGACTAACAGCAGATAGACTACAGGACTAACCTACACAGCAGATAGACTACAGGACTAACCTACACAGCAGATAGACTACAGGACTAACAGCAGATAGACTACAGGACTAACAGCAGATAGACTACAGGACTAACCTACACAGCAGATAGACTACAGGACTAACCTACACAGCAGATAGACTACAGGACTAACCTACACAGCAGATAGACTATAGGACTAACAGCAGATAGACTACAGGACTAACCTACACAGCAGATAGACTACAGGACTAACAGCAGATAGACTATAGGACTAACAGCAGATAGACTACAGGACTAACCTACACAGCAGATAGACTACAGGACTAACCTACACAGCAGATAGACTATAGGACTAACAGCAGATAGACTACAGGACTAACAGCAGATAGACTACAGGACTAACAGCAGATAGACTACAGGACTAACCTACACAGCAGATAGACTACAGGACTAACAGCAGATAGACTATAGGACTAACAGCAGATAGACTACAGGACTAACCTACACAGCAGATAGACTATAGGACTAACCTACACAGCAGATAGACTATAGGACTAACAGCAGATAGACTATAGGACTAACCTACACAGCAGATAGACTACAGGACTAATCTACACAGCAGATAGACTACAGGACTAACCTACACAGCAGATAGACTACAGGACTAACAGCAGATAGACTACAGGACTAACCTACACAGCAGATAGACTACAGGACTAACCTACACAGCAGATAGACTACAGGACTAACAGCAGATAGACTACAGGACTAACAGCAGATAGACTACAGGACTAACAGCAGATAGACTACAGGACTAACCTACACAGCAGACAGACTACAGGACTAATCTACACAGCAGATAGACTACAGGACTAACCTACACAGCAGACAGACTATAGGACTAACAGCAGATAGACTACAGGACTAACCTACACAGCAGATAGACTACAGGACTAACAGCAGATAGACTACAGGACTAACCTACACAGCAGATAGACTACAGGACTAACCTACACAGCAAATAGACTACAGGACTAACCTACACAGCAGACAGACTACAGGACTAACCTACACAGCAGATAGACTACAGGACTAACAGCAGATAGACTATAGGACTAACCTACACAGCAGATAGACTACAGGACTAACAGCAGATAGACTACAGGACTAACCTACACAGCAGACAGACTATAGGACTAACAGCAGATAGACTACAGGACTAACCTACACAGCAGATAGACTATAGGACTAACAGCAGATAGACTACAGGACTAACCTACACAGCAGACAGACTATAGGACTAACAGCAGATAGACTATAGGACTAACCTACACAGCAGATAGACTACATGACTAACCTACACAGCAGATAGACTATAGGACTAACAGCAGATAGACTACAGGACTAACCTACACAGCAGATAGACTATAGGACTAACCTACACAGCAGATAGACTATAGGACTAACAGCAGATAGACTACAGGACTAACCTACACAGCAGACAGACTATAGGACTAACAGCAGATAGACTACAGGACTAACCTACACAGCAGACAGACTATAGGACTAACAGCAGATTAGACTACAGGACTAACCTACACAGCAGATGGACTACAGGACTAATCTACACAGCAGATAGACTATAGGACTAACCTACACAGCAGATAGACTATAGGACTAACAGCAGATAGACTACAGGACTAACCTACACAGCAGATAGACTATAGGACTAACAGCAGATAGACTACAGGACTAACCTACACAGCAGATGGACTACAGGACTAATCTACACTGCAGATAGACTATAGGACTAACCTACACAGCAGATAGACTATAGGACTAACCTACACAGCAGATAGACTACAGGACTAATCTACACAGCAGATAGACTACAGGACTAACCTACACAGCAGATAGACTATAGGACTAACCTACACAGCAGATAGACTACAGGACTAACAGCAGATAGACTATAGGACTAACAGCAGATAGACTATAGGACTAACAGCAGATAGACTACAGGACTAACAGCAGATAGACTACAGGACTAACAGCAGATAGACTACAGGACTAACCTACACAGCAGATAGACTACAGGACTAACCTACACAGCAGATAGACTACAGGACTAACAGCAGATAGACTACAGGACTAACCTACACAGCAGATAGACTACAGGACTAATCTACACAGCAGATAGACTATAGGACTAACCTACACAGCAGATAGACTATAGGACTAACAGCAGATAGACTACAGGACTAACAGCAGATAGACTACAGGACTAACCTACACAGCAGACAGACTATAGGACTAACAGCAGATAGACTACAGGACTAACAGCAGATAGACTACAGGACTAACCTACACAGCAGACAGACTACAGGACTAACAGCAGATAGACTACAGGACTAACAGCAGATAGACTATAGGACTAACCTACACAGCAGATAGACTATAGGACTAACAGCAGATAGACTACAGGACTAACAGCAGATAGACTACAGGACTAACCTACACAGCAGACAGACTATAGGACTAACCTACACAGCAGATAGACTACAGGACTAACAGCAGATAGACTACAGGACTAACAGCAGATAGACTATAGGACTAACAGCAGATAGACTACAGGACTAACAGCAGATAGACTACAGGACTAACAGCAGATAGACTACAGGACTAACCTACACAGCAGATAGACTACAGGACTAACCTACACAGCAGATAGACTACAGGACTAATCTACACAGCAGATAGACTATAGGACTAACCTACACAGCAGATAGACTATAGGACTAACAGCAGATAGACTACAGGACTAACAGCAGATAGACTACAGGACTAACCTACACAGCAGACAGACTATAGGACTAACAGCAGATAGACTACAGGACTAACCTACACAGCAGATAGACTACAGGACTAACCTACACAGCAGATAGACTACAGGACTAACCTACACAGCAGATAGACTATAGGACTAACAGCAGATAGACTACAGGACTAACAGCAGATAGACTACAGGACTAACCTACACAGCAGATAGACTACAGGACTAACCTACACAGCAGATAGACTACAGGACTAACCTACACAGCAGATAGACTACAGGACTAACCTACACAGCAGATAGACTACAGGACTAACCTACACAGCAGATAGACTATAGGACTAACAGCAGATAGACTACAGGACTAACCTACACAGCAGATGGACTACAGGACTAACCTACACAGCAGATAGACTACAGGACTAACCTACACAGCAGATAGACTATAGGACTAACAGCAGATAGACTACAGGACTAACAGCAGATAGACTACAGGACTAACCTACACAGCAGATAGACTACAGGACTAACCTACACAGCAGATAGACTACAGGACTAACAGCAGATAGACTACAGGACTAACAGCAGATAGACTACAGGACTAACAGCAGATAGACTACAGGACTAACCTACACAGCAGATAGACTACAGGACTAACCTACACAGCAGATAGACTATAGGACTAACAGCAGATAGACTACAGGACTAACAGCAGATAGACTACAGGACTAACCTACACAGCAGATAGACTACAGGACTAACCTACACAGCAGATAGACTACAGGACTAATCTACACAGCAGATAGACTACAGGACTAACAGCAGATAGACTACAGGACTAACCTACACAGCAGATAGACTACAGGACTAACAGCAGATAGACTACAGGAACAGCAGATAGACTATAGGACTAACAGCAGATAGACTACAGGACTAACCTACACAGCAGATAGACTACAGGACTAACCTACACAGCAGATAGACTACAGGACTAACCTACACAGCAGATGGACTACAGGACTAATCTACACAGCAGATAGACTACAGGACTAACCTACACAGCAGATAGACACAGCAGATAGACTATAGGACTAACAGCAGATAGACTATAGGACTAACAGCAGATAGACTACAGGACTAACAGCAGATAGACTACAGGACTAACCTACACAGCAGATAGACTACAGGACTAACCTACACAGCAGATAGACTACAGGACTAACAGCAGATAGACTACAGGACTAACCTACACAGCAGATGGACTACAGGACTAATCTACACAGCAGATAGACTACAGGACTAACCTACACAGCAGATAGACTACAGGACTAAGACTACAGGACTAACCTACACAGCAGATAGACTACAGGACTAACCTACACAGCAGATAGACTACAGGACTAACAGCAGATAGACTACAGGACTAACAGCAGATAGACTACAGGACTAACAGCAGATAGACTACAGGACTAATCTACACAGCAGACAGACTATAGGACTAACCTACACAGCAGATAGACTACAGGACTAATCTACACAGCAGATAGACTACAGGACTAACAGCAGATAGACTACAGGACTAACCTACACAGCAGATAGACTACAGGACTAACCTACACAGCAGATAGACTACAGGACTAACAGCAGATAGACTACAGGACTAACAGCAGATAGACTACAGGACTAACCTACACAGCAGATAGACTACAGGACTAACCTACACAGCAGATAGACTATAGGACTAACAGCAGATAGACTACAGGACTAACAGCAGATAGACTACAGGACTAACCTACACAGCAGATAGACTACAGGACTAACCTACACAGCAGATAGACTACAGGACTAACCTACACAGCAGATAGACTACAGGACTAACAGCAGATAGACTACAGGACTAACAGCAGATAGACTATAGGACTAACAGCAGATAGACTACAGGACTAACCTACACAGCAGATAGACTACAGGACTAACAGCAGATAGACTACAGGACTAACAGCAGATAGACTATAGGACTAACAGCAGATAGACTACAGGACTAACAGCAGATAGACTACAGGACTAACAGCAGATAGACTACAGGACTAACCTACACAGCAGATAGACTACAGGACTAACCTACACAGCAGATAGACTACAGGACTAACAGCAGATAGACTACAGGACTAACCTACACAGCAGATAGACTACAGGACTAACCTACACAGCAGATAGACTACAGGACTAACCTACACAGCAGATAGACTACAGGACTAACAGCAGATAGACTACAGGACTAACAGCAGATAGACTATAGGACTAACAGCAGATAGACTACAGGACTAACCTACACAGCAGATAGACTACAGGACTAACAGCAGATAGACTACAGGACTAACAGCAGATAGACTATAGGACTAACAGCAGATAGACTACAGGCTAACCTACACAGCAGATAGACTACAGGACTAACAGCAGATAGACTACAGGACTAACCTACACAGCAGATAGACTACACAGATAGACTACAGGACTAACCTACACAGCAGATAGACTACAGGACTAACCTACACAGCAGATAGACTACAGGACTAACAGCAGATAGACTACAGGACTAACAGCAGATAGACTACAGGACTAACCTACACAGCATAATGTTATTGTATGACCACAACAGACAGACAGACAGACAGACAGACAGACAGACAGACAGACAGACAGACAGACAGACAGACAGACAGACAGACAGACAGACAGACAGACAGACAGACAGACAGACAGACAGACAGACAGACAGACAGACAGACAGACAGACAGATAGATAGATAGATAGATAGATAGATAGATAGATAGATAGATAGATAGATAGATAGATAGATAGATAGATAGATAGATAGATAGATAGATAGATAGATAGATAGATAGATAGACTCTTTCCACTCCTCTCCTCTTAGATCCAGAATTCCGTTACGTGACGTCAGCAGCAGCGGTTGGGCTCTGTCATCTACGGGAGGAAAGAGCGTCGCGTGTAGGGGAGGGATGCGCGCGTGGACACTACAGTGGACACTGCAGAGATCCACAGTGTTAGACCGGGCTGGTAAAGACCAGGTTAACTGTTTTTTTCAGAAAAACTGGCTTAAAATACTGGGATACAGGCGTGGTCAGACAGAGAGAGAGAGAGAGAGAGAGAGAGAGAGAGAGAGAGAGAGAGAGAGAGAGAGAGAGAGAAGAGATCTGAGAGAGATCTTCTGCACAGATCCTGTCAGACCTGGACCCTGACAGTAAATCTCAGTTAGACAAAAATAATGGTGTTCCACAAAAGGTCCAGGTGCCAGGACTACGAAAACAAATTCCAATTAGACACTGTTTCCCTAGAGTACACAAAAAAACTATACATACCTCGGTCTAAACATCAGCGCCACAGGTAACTTCAACCATATGAGAGACAAGGCAAGAAGGGCCATCAAAAGGAACATAAAACTCGACATACGAATTAGGATCTTGGCAAAAAAATACATGAATCAGTTCGAGAGAGAGAGAGAGAGAGCGAGAGAGAGAGAGAGAGAAAGAGAGAGAGAGAGAGATCTGAGGAGAAGGGAGACTGGAGGTAAGATTTAACTTTTCTCTCTCTGTGATAATGAAGCTGATATTTATATATTTTCTACTATGTGTCTTTGATTCATCCTAGTTGTACCACGGCCTAAACCGCTGGAGGCTACAATTATCTAATACTATCACCATGAGTCCTTTACATAGTTCGAATCCCTCCATCTATCACCATGAGTCCTTTACATAGTCGAATCCCTCCATCTATCACCATGAGTCCTTTACATAGTTCAATCCCTCCATCTCTCACCATGAGTCCTTTACATAGTTCAATCCCTCCATCTATCACCATGAGTCCTTCATATAGTTCAATCCCTCCATCTCTCACCATGAGTCCTTTACATAGTTCAATCCCTCCATCTCTCACCATGAGTCCTTTACATAGTTCAATCCCTCCATCTCTCACCATGAGTCCTTTACATAGTTCAATCCCTCCATCTCTCACCATGAGTCCTTTACATAGTTCAATCCCTCCATCTCTCACCATGAGTCCTTTACATAGTTCAATCCCTCCATCTCTCACCATGAGTCCTTTACATAGTTCAATCCCTCCATCTCTCACCATGAGTCCTTTACATAGTTCAATCCCTCCATCTCTCACCATGAGTCCTTTACATAGTTCAATCCCTCCATCTATCACCATGAGTCCTTTACATAGTTCAATCCCTCCATCTATCTAATATTATTGCGGTCCATGTACGGTTCGTTAAAATCAATAATTTCTACTGCATGAATGGATTTTTCCATGTCCTCCACAAGATGTCGTTAATTAACAGAAACGTGTGGGCGTGGAGAGGAAGGGCTGTAACAGGATATATGTGTCAGAGGTTTTCAAAGTAAAAGCTGTGTGACTATTACAATGAACTGACCATCCGCTCCAGCTAGCTAGCTTTCTCCCAGGTTAGTTATAATAAGGGCCACCAACAAGTAACGTTAGTTAGTTAGCTAGCTGCTTCCTTCAACGCTTAGTGGCTTTACTGACAGACAACACAGGGAGCTTGTATCAAAAGCCATAAAGCATGGAGCTAATGGCTAAACTAGCTAGCGGGGCCATGCCTACCATGCCTTTTGGACCTCATAACTTTTTTTAGGGAAAAGTATAATCAGTGCTTTCGGAAAGTATTCAGACCCCTTGATTTTGTTACGTTACAGCCTTATTCTAAATTGTATTAAATTATTTTTTCCTCCATCATCAATCTACACACAATACTCCATAACGACAAAGCAAAAACAGGTGTTTAGAATTTTTTGCAAATTAATTAAACTTTTTTTTTTTTAAATATTACATTTACATAAGTATTATGACCCTTTAGTCAGTACTTTGTTGAAGCACCTTTGGCAGGAATTACAGCCTCAAGACTTCTTGGGTATGACGCTACAAGCTTGGCACACCTGTATTTGGGGTGTTTCTCCCATTCTTCTCTGCAGATCCTCTCAAGCTCTGTCAGGTTGGATGGGGAACGTCTGTCACATCTGCTCCTACTATGCCCTCTGGTGTTCATCTGGTGTCTTCTTGACCTGCAGTTACTCCCCCTGTACTCCCTCCCTCCCTCCCTCCCTCCCTCCCCTCACTCACTCACTCACTCACTCACTCCCTCTCTCTCCCTCTCTGTGTGATTGTGTGGTCGGAGACAGGTCTGCTGGAGTCAGAGCAGATCCCTACCAGCTGCAAGTCATTCCATAATCAAGACCTCTACAAATACTCAGTCCTGCCAGATCGTAATCTCTGCTCAGTCAGTTTATTATTCTAGCCATTTATGGTTACTCAAGATTCTGTTACTCTGCTGTGCCTGTTTCCCTGCCTGACATCATTTATCCTCTTATTGCAGTGTCATGACGTTGGCCTGTGGGTAAGGTTTATGACCCCCCCCCCCCCATAAATACCTTTCTCCCTTCCCTCTCTCTCTGACTCTACTGAAGGACTCTTGAATAGCCTTTGTTAAACATAGAGAGTCTGGGAACATCAAACAAGTCGGGGGAAAGGAACCATATTTCGGTAATAGAACCAGTTGAGAATATGCGTTGGTACTTAATGAATAGGATGTCTGTTCGGTTGTCATCTGAGACATTATGACTGATGACAGGACGACATAAACTGTATCTGAGAAAGTCTATACATTCTAGTTATCAGATTCATATGGATTTGTTGTGCAATTTAAATGCAATTTAAATGAAACTATTTGTGAAAAGATTAAATGTAATTTTAGCTTCCAAATGAGAGAATTGCGTTTTCATAAGGTTAGAGCCCTGCTCAAGCAGTGGCCCGCCCCTGTGAAGAGACAGGGGTTATAAACGATGAAACACACCCTTCTCCCCTCGCCACTATATAAGACAATGACACAATGTAACCAATGAGTGCCACTACGTGAGGTCTGCAGCCTCTGCGTTAAAAGGACACACATGTCAAGTACAGAACTAAGCCAACCTCAGCGTGAGCTTTGGTTGTGAATGGTATGAACTTTGAACTCTTATTCACTAAAGAAGTGAGACATCCTAGCCGTTGAGTTAGCAACAGCTGCTGTAAACGTTGGCTAGGAAAGGACGGACGACGTATCCAGTCTAACACACAACGAAGATACTACAACGTATCTAATTTACCACCAGAGACATTCTTCCGAGGACAGGAAGATCTCTGTTGGCCAACACGGCCAGCATCTACGACCAACCTACCGAAGCGCAGCTCAGAGTAAATATTTATTGCATTTTCCTTTTCCAAATGGGCGGTAATTTAGAATGCATAAGATTCTGTATTTACGATAGCATAGCTTCTCCCTTTGTTCCTCAGTCTTTCATTCAAGCCCAACCCCCTCTCTTTGTGTAACCAGCCGTCATACAGGTTCTGTCCCCCAGGGACGTTTTCTGTATGACATAATTTGCATTCTGTGTATATGTAATTCTGTGTGTTAGTTAGGTATTTAGTAAATAAATAATTAAACCCAATTTTGTATTGCTGATTCAACTTTTTAGCCAGGGTTCGTGAAGATAACCAAGAATTTACAACTTTCAGATGAGACTGAAATAAGGTGATGATTAATATTGACTGCTATTGATGTAAAATATTACTAGGTCTTTCAGAGTTTATTCGGAAGATAACAGCTCTATAAACACTCTTTCGTGGTGCCCCGACTTTCTAGTTAATTACATTTATATGATTAGCTCAATCAGGTAATATTAATTACAGAGAAATGATTTTATAGAATAGCATGTCATATCACTTAATCCGGCATAGCCAAAGACACGACAGCAGTTACCGCTCTGTCTGTGGCTCCTGTCTCCTGTTCCACATCTCACCACCCAACTACCTTGGATTCCCCTCAGGACCTGTTTTTCTACTCAGCTAACTCCAACCTCAGTCTCCACATCTGGTTTTTCCACAACTCATCCGAGTGTAACAATAAATATTTTGTTTCATCCCCGTTTCCTCATCTGAGTCTGCTCTTTGGTTCCACTTAATAACGTTGCTCCAGAGCTATTTTCAGGTCTCTCCAAAGATGATCCTCTCAAGTTCTGTCAGGTTGGATGGGGAGCATCGCTGCACAGCTATTTTCAGGTCTCTCCAGAGATGTTCAATCGGGTTCAAGTCCGGGCTCTTGCTGGGCCACTTAAGGACATGCAGAGACTTGTCCCGAAGCCACTGTTACGTTGTCTTGGCTGTGTGCTTAAGGTCGTTGTCCTGTTGGAAGGTGAACCTTCGCCCCCAGTCTGAGGTCCTGAGCACTCTGGAGCAGGTTTTCATCAAGGATCTCTCTGTACTTCACTCCGTGCATCTTTCCCTCGATCCTGACTAGTCTCCCAGTCCCTGCCTCTGAAAAACATCACCACCAAATGATGCTGCCACCACCATGCATCAAATCAAATTTTATTTGTCACATGCGCCTAATACAACAGGTGTTGTACACCTTACAGTGAAATGCTGAATACAACAGGTGTAGACCTTACAGTGCAATGCTTACTTACAGGCACTAACCAACAATGCAGTTTAAAGAAAAAAAAGTAAGAGATAAGAATAACTAATAATTAAAGAACAGCAGTAAAGAAAAATAGCGAGACTATATACCGATACAGAGTCAATCTGCCCTGGTATTGAGGTAATACGTACATGTAGGTAGAGTTATTAAAGTGACTATGCATAGATAATAACAGAGTAGCAGCAGTGTAGAAGGGGGGGGGGGGGCAATACAAATAGTCTGGGTAGCCATTTGATTAGCTGTTCAGGAGTCTTATGGCTTGGGGGTAGAAGCTGTTTAGAAGCCTCTTGGACCTAGACTTGGCACTCCGGTACTGCTTGCCATGCGGTAGCAGAGAGAACAGTCTATGACTAAGGTGGCTGGAGTCTTTGACAATTTTTAGGGCCTTCCTCTGACACCGCCTGGTATAGAGGTCCTGGATGGCAGGAAGCTTGGCCTCGATGATGTACTGGGCCATACGCACTACCCTCTGCAGTGCCATGCGGTCAGAGGCCGAGCAGTTGCCATACCAGTCAGGATGCTCACCTTAGGCATGGTGCCAGGTTTCCTTCAGACGTGACGCTTGGCATTCAGGTCAAAGAGTTCAATCTTGGTTTCATAAGACCAGAGAATCTTGTTTCTCATGGTCTGCATCCCTTAGGTGCCTTTTGTGAAACCACAAGCGTGCTGTCGTGCCTTTTACTGAGGAGTGGCTTCCGTCTGTCCACTCAACCATAAAGGCCTGATTGGTGGAGTGCTGCAGAGATAGATGGTTGTCTTTCTGGAAGGTTCTCCCATCTCCACAGAGGAACTCTGGAGCTCTGTCATAGTGACCATCAGGTTCTTGGTCCCTGACAAAGGCCCTTCTCCCCCGATTGCTCAGTTTGGCCGGGCGCCCAGCTCTAGGAAGAGTCTTAGTGGTTTCAAAACTTCTTCCATTTAAGAATGATGGAGGCCACTGTGTTCCTGGGGACCTTCAATGCTACAGAAATATTTTGGTACAGAGTCGACACAATCCTGTCTCGGAGCTCTACAGACAATTCTTTCGACCTCATGCCTTGGTTTTTGCTCTGACATGCACTGTCAACTGTAGAACCTTATATAGACAGGTGTCTGCCTTTACAAATCATGTCCAATCAATTGAATTTATCACAGGTGGACTCCAATCAACTTGTAGAAAAATCACAAGGATGATCAATGGAAACAGGATGCAACTGAGGTCAATTTTGAGTCTCATAGCAAAGGGTCTGAATACTTACGTAAATAAGGTATTTCTGTTTTTAATTTTCATAAATCTGGAAAAAAGTTCTAAAAACCTGTTTTTGCTCTGTCATTATGAGGTATTGTGATGTCATTATGAGGTATTGTGATGTCATTATGAGGTATTGTGATGTGTGGACTGATGAGGAAAATGATTTATTTAATCCATTTTAGAATAAGGCTGTACCGTAACAAAAGTCAAGGGGTCTGAATACTTTCAGAACCTTCCCGGATGCACTGTATATACATATATACTGTATATATGAAACAATAACAATAATTCCATCAGAAAAAGGACATCTTTCAAAAAAACATACTGCTCAGGCTCTTGATTTTGTTTTAGGTTCATCTGTTAGGTGCATAACATTTTCTCTATAATTTAGCCGGTGTCATTTTTTCTTAAATGGAGAATTGCAACAAACTAACAGGGTGGAGGACACATAGAACATCTTAAATACAATAATAATAATGTAGTCTAACTAGGACTATAAAATAATGAAAACATGTTTTTAATATTTTATTATTTCATAGTTTATATTTCTTGTGGAAGTTGATGAATAACACCCGAGGACATAGCAAATCGTCAACATCCACTGAAAAAATATTGTTCAAAATGCATAAAAATTCTCTTTCAAGATGTATATGTTTGTGTTTTAAAGGTAATGGTCACCTGATGGATCACCACCTCAAGCTGAACCTCGGCAAGACGGAGCTGCTCTTCCTCCCGGGGAAGGACTGCCCTTTCCATGATCTCGCCATCACGGTTGGCAACTCCATTGTGTCCTCCTCCCAGAGTGCTAAGAGCCTTGGCGTGACCCTGGACAACACCCTGTTGTTCTCCGCTAACATCAAGGCGGTGACCCGATCCTGTAGGTTCATGCTCTACAACATTCGCAGAGTACGACCCTGCCTCACACAGGAAGCGGCGCAGGTCCTAATCCAGGCAATTGTCATCTCCCGTCTGGATTACTGCAACTCGCTGTTGGCGGGGCTCCCTGCCTGTGCCATTAAACCCCTACAACTCATCCAGAACGCCGCAGCCCGTCTGGTGTTCAACCTTCCCAAGTTCTCTCACGTCACCCCGCTCCTCCGCACACTCCACTGGCTTCCAGTTGAAGCTTGCATCTGCTACAAGACCATGGTGCTTGCCTACGGAGCTGTGAGGGGAACGGCACCTCCGTACCTTCAGGCTCTGATCAGGCCCTACACCCAAAGAAGGGCACTGCGTTCATCCACCTCTGGCTTGCTCGCCTCCCTACCTCTGCAGAAGCACAGTTCCCGCTCAGCCCAGTCAAAACTGTTCGCTGCTCTGGCACCCCAATGGTGGAACAAGCTCCCTCACGACGCCAGGACAGCGGAGTCAATCACCACCTTCCGGAGACACCTGAAACCCCACCTCTTCAAGGAATACCTGGGATAGGATTAAGTAATCCTCCTAACACTCCCCACCCCCTACCCCCCCCCCCCCCCCCCCCAAAAAAAAAGATATAGATGTAATATTGTAAAGTGGTTGTCCACTGGATATCATAAAGTGAATGTACCAATTTGTAAGTCGCTCTGGATAAGAGCGTCTGCTAAATGACGTAAATGTAAATGATGTAAATGTATGTAGACCCCTTTCCTGCAGTCACATGACCAAATCACCCTCTAGTGGCCTCATGGGTGGTTCATCATGTTTTTTTATAATTTCATAATTAATTTACTTTATTTTAAAAACCTGCCCAAAATCCAGTGTTTCTACAGTATGTCAAACAGTTGTGTTATATTTCAGTCTAATGTGATGTATACAAAGTGTAATATTAGGATGCAAACTCAAAATGTAATACATTTCAACTCTGTATCTGACATGGTACAGGTGTCTTCTTTTCTTTAACACCATAACCATGTGTGTGAGGTGGATACTTTTGTTTAAAAGTAAATTTGTTTAAAACTACCAAGTAAAAGTCAGTGTGACCCTGATTTAGCCCACTGCAGTAAAAGGTTACAGCCTTTCGGAGTCCACATTTTACACTAAATAAGAAGGTATATTTTTTCCTGGGGACAGAAAAGGCACTTCATTGTAGTAATGACCAAGCTAGCTAGCCATCATATAAAACAGGTGTGTGTATGTGTGTCAGTGGAGGCTCCTGATAAGAGAATTATCTAATAAAGGTAAATGAATAAAGAATCCATTACTAATTAGTAGTTATGTAGCATGGATAATGAATAATTAAAGTACTGAACGTTAGTCCCATTAAGGTCTAGTAGAGACCCGGAAGGGAGAGAGATGTGTGTGTGTGATTAGTGGGTCTAAGGGAACTGTGGAAATGTGTGTGGGTGAAGAGACCGGGAGTAGCCTTCAAGGTTCTCCTAATCTCTGGGGAAAGGAACAGGCAGCGCTGGATAGTGATTAACAGTGGTCGGAAGTCAAGGGAGGGATACTGTTCACCTACTGTTTGTGTGTATGTGTGTGCGTAGGTTATCAACTGTTGGTGTGGAGGTGTATGCGTAAGCGGAGAGAGAGGATAAAATGAACATCTGTTATTTGGACCTCAGAACATTCTCTGAATAAACTGAACAGACCTTTTGCAGAAAGCTTAGTCCTTGCCTAATTATTCTTTACCCAGTGTCATATAAACCTTGGGAATTAGTCAAGGCTTATTGATTGTTAATTATTATCATGGGGATAAAATAATTCCCACGACAGCTCCTCAGAGGAGTAAAGGGAGGACCATCCTCCACTATAAAAATAGAAACAGTGAAACATTAAAAAAGTTATACTCTTTAGATAAAACTATAATAAAAAAATATTCACGTCACCAAATAAATGATGAAAAAACACTGTTTTGCGATGAAGGTCTACAGTAGCCTCAACAGCACCATCGTGTAGCTAGCTTCCGTCCTCCTCTGGGTACATTGACTTCAATACAAAACCTTGGAGGCTCATGGTTCTCACCCCCTTCCATAGACTTACACAGTAATTATGACAGCTTACGGAGGACGTTCTCCAACCTATCAGAAATCTTGCAGCATGAACTGACATGCTGTCCACCCAATCAAAGGATTAGAAAATTAATCAAGTACTGAAAGCATAAGCTACACCTAGACCTGGAGCTGCTGCAGAAAATAGACCACTTCCTACAGGTAACATCCATAGACATGGAGCTGCAGCAGGTAGACCACTTCCTACAGGTAACATCCATGTCCTGTCTCAGCCTGGTCTCCATTGGCTCGGTGTCCTGGCTCAGCCTGGTCTCCAGCAGCTTGGTGTCCTGGATCAGCCTGGTCTCCAGCAGCTGGGTGACCTGGATCAGCCTGGTCTCCATTAGCTCGCTGTCCTGGATCAGCCTGGTCTCCATTGGCTCGGTGTCCTGGCTCAGCCTGGTCTGCAACAGCTCGGTGTCCTGGCTCAGCCTGGTCTCTATTAGCTCGGTGTCCTGTCTCAGCCTGGTCTCCATTAGCTCAGTGTCCTGGCTCAGCCTGGTCTCCATTAGCTCAGTGTCCTGGCTCAGCCTGGTCTGCAACAGCTCTGTGTCCTGTCTCAGCCTGGTCTCCATTAGCTTGGTGTCCTGGCTAAGCCTGGTCTGCAACAGCTCGGTGTCCTGGCTCAGCCTTGTCTCCATTAGCTCTGTGTCCTGTCTCAGCCTGGTCTCCATTAGCTTGGTGTCCTGGCTAAGCCTGGTCTGCAACAGCTCGGTGTCCTGGCTCAGCCTTGTCTCCATTAGCTTGGTGTCCTGTCTCAGCCTGGTCTCCTTCAGCTACATTTATTGTACATAATTCTTGCCACCAACAAAAGGTTGAATATTTGGGGCATAAAACCATCGAAGCTCTGCATATTTTGTTGTGAGGATACAGAATCAATAGACCATTTGTTTTGGTATTGCCCTCAGGTAGCCTGTTTCTGGTCTCAGGTTCAGGAATGGCTGAAAATGCATAGCATTGATCTAAAATTGACCCTAGAAATACACGTGTGCACATGCGTATACATATGCTCGCATTAAAATGCACACACGGACACACACACACAAGGACACACACACACACACACAAGGACACACACACACAAGGACACACACACACACAAGGACACACACACACAAGGACACAGGCGGGTTGGTGGTCTGGCCGTTGGGAGCCTGGGCTGGTGGCTGATAGGTCGTTGGTTCAGGTTGGGCTGGTGGCTGATAGGTCGTTGGTTCGGGTCTCCGTTTTGACTTGTTGGGAGATCTGTTGATGTGTCCTTGGGCAGGGCGTTGACCCTAGTTGCTTCTCTGGGTCTCTCTAGATGGGAGTCTGTTAGATGACTAATGTAATGTAAATGTTTCTCTGGGTCTCTCTAGATGGGAGTCTGTTAGATGACTAATGTAATGTAAATGGTTCTGTGGGTCTCTCTAGATGGGAGTCTGTTAGATGACTAATGTAATGTAAATGGTTCTGTGGCTCTCTCTAGATGGGAGTCTGTTAGATGACTAATGTAAATGGTTCTGTGGGTCTCTCTAGATGGGAGTCTGTTAGATGACTAATATAATGTAAATGGTTCTGTGGGTCTCTCTAGATGGGAGTCTGTTAGATGACTAATGTAATGTAAATAGTTCTCTGGGTCTCTCTAGATGGGAGTCTGTTAGATGACTAATGTAAATGGTTCTGTGGGTCTCTCTAGATAGGAGTCTGTTAGATGACTAATGTAATGTAAATGGTTCTGTGGGCTCTAGATGGGAGTCTGTTAGATGACTAATGTAAATGGTTCTGTGGGTCTCTCTAGATGGGAGTCTATTAGATGACTAATGTAATGTAAAGGGTTCTGTGGGTCTCTCTAGATGGGAGTCTGTTAGATGACTAATGTAATGTAAATGGTTCTGTGGGTCTCTCTAGATGGGAGTCTGTTAGATGACTAATGTAAATGGTTCTGTGGGTCTCTCTAGATGGGAGTCTGTTAGATGACTAATGTAATGTAAATGATTCTGTGGGTCTCTCTAGATGGGAGTCTGTTAGATGACTAATGTAATGTAAATGGTTCTGTGGGTCTCTCTAGATGGGAGTCTGTTTGATGACTGAATGTAATGTAAATGTTGAGCGGCAGGTAGATTGTATCTTTAAATATTTGATAATAAAAATAAAAATAAATTGGAAAAATATATGATAATATTAATGTCAGGGGAGATATCAACACCCCCTGTGGTTTACTGTGGTACTACAGCTACATCAAGGGGTAGTCTATTAATGTCAGTGGAGATATTAACACCCCCTGTGGTTTACTGTGGTACTACAGCTACATCAAGGGGTAGTCTATTAATGTCAGGGGAGATATCAACACCCCCTGTGGTTCTCTGTGGTATTATAGCTACAGAGGACAGGAACAAGGTAGTGTAGTGAACAACATTGTATTGGTTCCTCTCTGGTTCTCTGTGGTATTACAGCTACAGATCAGGCTGATAACTAGTAAGATGTCAACTAGGCAAAGCTGCCTGAGCTGAACAGAAGAGGGAGCCATTTAGCAGAGTTGGGTCCAATGAAGAAAAGCACCATGGTCCAAACCAACCCTTAGCCCTACACCCTAGACCCTACTCCCTAGACCCTACACCCTAGACCCTACTCCCTAGACCCTACTCCCTAGACCCTACTCCCTAGACCCTACACCCTAGACCCTACTCCCTAGACCCTACACCCTAGACCCTACTCCCTAGACCCTACTCCCTAGACCCTACTCCCTAGACCCTACTCCCTAGACCCTACTCCCTAGACCCTACACCCTAGACCCTACTCCCTAGACCCTACACCCTAGACCCTACACCCTAGACCCTACTCCCTAGACCCTACACCCTAGACCCTACACCCTAGACCCTACTTCCTAGACCCTACACCCTAGACCCTACTTCCTAGACCCTACTCCCTAGCCCCTACTCCCTAGCCCTTACACCCTAGCCCCTACTCGCTAGACCCTACTCCCTAGACCCTACACCCTTAGCCCCTACTCCCTAGACCCTACTCCCTAGACCCTACTCCCTAGACCCTACACCCTAGACCCTACTCCCTAGACCCTAACCCCTAGACCCTACTCCCTAGACCCTAATCCCTAGACCCTACACCCTAGACCCTACACCCTAGACCCTACTCCCTAGCCCCTACACCCTAGACCCTACTCCCTAGACCCTACTCCCTAGACCCTACTCCCTAGACCCTACTCCCTACACCCTACACCCTAGACCCTACTCCCTAGACCCTACTCCCTAGACCCTACACCCTAGACCCTACACCCTAGACCCTACTCCCTAGACCCTACTCCCTAGACCCTAACCCCTAGCCCCTACTCCCTAAACCCTACTCCCTAAACCCTACACCCTAGACCCTACTCCCTAGACCCTACTCCCTAGACCCTACTCCCTAGCCCCTACTCCCTAGACCCTACTCCCTAGACCCTACTCCCTAGACCCTACTCTCTAGACCCTACTCCCTAGACCCTACTCCCTAGACCCTACTCCCTAGACCCTAACCCCTAGCCCCTACTCCCTAGACCCTACTCCCTAGACCCTACACCCTAGACCCTACTCCCTAGACCCTACACCCTAGACCCTACTCCCTAGACCCTACTCCCTAGACCCTACTCCCTAGACCCTACTCCCTAGACCCTACTCCCTAGACCCTACTCTCTAGACCCTACTCCCTAGACCCTACTCCCTAGACCCTACTCCCTAGACCCTAACCCCTAGACCCTACACCCTAGACCCTACTCCCTAGACCCTACTCCCTAGACCCTACTCCCTAGACCCTACTCCCTAGCCCCTAGACCCTACTCCCTAGACCCTACTCCCTAGACCCTACTCCCTAGCCCCTACTCCCTAGCCCCTAACCCCTACACCCTACTCCCTAGACCCTACTCCCTAGACCCTACTCCCTAGACCCTACTCCCTAGACCCTACTCCCTACACCCTACTCCCTAGACCCTACTCCCTAGACCCTACTCCCTAGCCTCTACTCCCTAGACCCTACACCCTAGACCCTACTCCCTAGACCCTACTCCCTATCCCCTAACCCCTACACCCTACTCCATAGACCCTACTCCCTAGACCCTACACCCTAGACCCTACACCCTAGACCCTACTCCCTAGACCCTACTCCCTAGACCCTAACCCCTAGCCCCTACTATTACAGCTACATCAAGGGGTAGTCTATTAATGTCAGGGGAGATATTAACACCCCCTGTGGTTTACTGAGGTATTACAGCTACATCAAGGGGTAGTCTATTAATGTCAGGGGAGATATTAACACCCCCTGTGGTTTACTGTGGTATTACAGCTACATCAAGGGGTAGTCTAATAATGTCAGGGGAGATATCAACACTCCCTGTGATTTACTGTGGTATTACAGCTACATCAAGGGGTAGTCTATTAATGTCGGGTGAGATATCAACACCCCCTGTGGTTCTCTGTGGTATTACAGCTACAGAGGACAGGAACAAGGTAGTGTAGTGAACAACATTATATTGGTTCCTCTTTGGTTCTCTGTGGTATTACAGCTACAGATCAGGCTGATAACTAGTAAGATGTCAACTAGGCAAAGCTGCCTGAGCTGAACAGAAGAGGGAGCCATTTAGCAGAGTTGGGTCCAATGAAGAAAAGCACCATGGTCCAAACCAACCCTTAGCCCTACACCCTAGACCCTACTCCCTAGACCCTACACCCTAGACCCTACTCCCTAGACCCTACTCCCTAGACCCTACTCCCTAAACCCTACACCCTAGACCCTACTCCCTAGACCCTACTCCCTAGACCCTACTCCCTAGACCCTACTCCCTAGACCCTACTCCCTAGACCCTAACCCCTAGACCCTACTCCCTAGACCCTACTCCCTAGACCCTACTCCCTAGACCCTACTCCCTAGACCCTACTCTCTAGACCCTACTCCCTAGACCCTACTCCCTAGACCCTAACCCCTAGACCCTACACCCTAGACCCTACTCCCTAGACCCTACTCCCTAGACCCTACTCCCTAGACCCTACTCCCTAGCCCCTAGACCCTACTCCCTAGACCCTACTCCCTAGACCCTACTCCCTAGACCCTACTCCCTAGACCCTACTCCCTAGCCCCTAACCCCTACACCCTACTCCCTAGACCCTACTCCCTAGACCCTACTCCCTAGACCCTACTCCCTAGACCCTACTCCCTACACCCTACTCCCTAGACCCTACTCCCTAGACCCTACTCCCTAGCCTCTACTCCCTAGACCCTACACCCTAGACCCTACTCCCTAGACCCTACTCCCTATCCCCTAACCCCTACACCCTACTCCATAGACCCTACTCCCTAGACCCTACACCCTAGACCCTACACCCTAGACCCTACTCCCTAGACCCTACTCCCTAGACCCTAACCCCTAGCCCCTACTATTACAGCTACATCAAGGGGTAGTCTATTAATGTCAGGGGAGATATTAACACCCCCTGTGGTTTACTGAGGTATTACAGCTACATCAAGGGGTAGTCTATTAATGTCAGGGGAGATATTAACACCCCCTGTGGTTTACTGTGGTATTACAGCTACATCAAGGGGTAGTCTAATAATGTCAGGGGAGATATCAACACTCCCTGTGATTTACTGTGGTATTACAGCTACATCAAGGGGTAGTCTATTAATGTCGGGTGAGATATCAACACCCCCTGTGGTTCTCTGTGGTATTACAGCTACAGAGGACAGGAACAAGGTAGTGTAGTGAACAACATTATTTTGGTTCCTCTTTGGTTCTCTGTGGTATTACAGCTACAGATCAGGCTGATAACTAGTAAGATGTCAACTAGGCAAAGCTGCCTGAGCTGAACAGAAGAGGGAGCCATTTAGCAGAGTTGGGTCCAATGAAGAAAAGCACCATGGTCCAAACCAACCCTTAGCCCTACACCCTAGACCCTACTCCCTAGACCCTACACCCTAGACCCTACTCCCTAGACCCTACTCCCTAGACCCTACTCCCTAAACCCTACACCCTAGACCCTACTCCCTAGACCCTACTCCCTAGACCCTACTCCCTAGACCCTACACCCTAGACCCTACTCCCTAGACCCTACTCCCTAGACCCTACACCCTAGACCCTACTCCCTAGACCCTACTCCCTAGACCCTACACCCTAGACCCTACTCCCTAGACCCTACACCCTAGACCCTACACCCTAGACCCTACTCCCTAGACCCTACTCCCTAGACCCTACACCCTAGACCCTACTTCCTAGACCCTACTCCCTAGCCCCTACTCCCTAGACCCTACTCCCTAGCCCCTACTCGCTAGACCCTACTCCCTAGACCCTACTCCCTAGACCCTACACCCTAGACCCTACTCCCTAGACCCTACTCCCTAGACCCTACACCCTAGACCCTACTCCCTAGACCCTACTCCCTAGACCCTACTCCCTAGACCCTACACCCTAGACCCTACACCCTAGACCCTACTCCCTAGACCCTACACCCTAGACCCTACACCCTAGACCCTATACCCTAGACCCTACTTCCTAGACCCTACACCCTAGACCCTACTTCCTAGACCCTACTCCCTAGCCCCTACTCCCTAGCCCCTACACCCTAGCCCCTACTCGCTAGACCCTACTCCCTAGACCCTACACCCTTAGCCCCTACTCCCTAGACCCTACTCCCTAGACCCTACTCCCTAGACCCTACTCCCTAGACCCTACTCCCTAAACCCTACACCCTAGACCCTACTCCCTAGACCCTACTCCCTAGACCCTACTCCCTAGACCCTACACCCTAGACCCTACTCCCTAGACCCTACTCCCTAGACCCTACACCCTAGACCCTACTCCCTAGACCCTACTCCCTAGACCCTACACCCTAGACCCTACACCCTAGACCCTACTCCCTAGACCCTACACCCTAGACCCTACACCCTAGACCCTACTCCCTAGACCCTACTCCCTAGACCCTACACCCTAGACCCTACTTCCTAGACCCTACTCCCTAGCCCCTACTCCCTAGACCCTACTCCCTAGCCCCTACTCGCTAGACCCTACTCCCTAGACCCTACTCCCTAGACCCTACACCCTAGACCCTACTCCCTAGACCCTACTCCCTAGACCCTACACCCTAGACCCTACTCCCTAGACCCTACTCCCTAGACCCTACTCCCTAGACCCTACACCCTAGACCCTACACCCTAGACCCTACTCCCTAGACCCTACACCCTAGACCCTACACCCTAGACCCTATACCCTAGACCCTACTTCCTAGACCCTACACCCTAGACCCTACTTCCTAGACCCTACTCCCTAGCCCCTACTCCCTAGCCCCTACACCCTAGCCCCTACTCGCTAGACCCTACTCCCTAGACCCTACACCCTTAGCCCCTACTCCCTAGACCCTACTCCCTAGACCCTACTCCCTAGACCCTACACCCTAGACCCTACTCCCTAGACCCTAACCCCTAGACCCTACTCCCTAGACCCTACTCCCTAGACACTACACCCTAGACCCTATACCCTAGACCCTACTCCCTAGCCCCTACACCCTAGACCCTACTCCCTAGACCCTACTCCCTAGACCCTACTCCCTAGACCCTACTCCCTACACCCTACACCCTAGACCCTACTCCCTAGACCCTACTCCCTAGACCCTACACCCTAGACCCTACACCCTAGACCCTACTCCCTAGACCCTACTCCCTAGACCCTAACCCCTAGCCCCTACTCCCTAAACCCTACTCCCTAAACCCTACACCCTAGACCCTACTCCCTAGACCCTACTCCCTACTCCCTAGACCCTACTCCCTAGACCCTACTCCCTAGCCCCTACTCCCTAGACCCTACTCCCTAGACCCTACTCCCTAGACCCTACTCCCTAGACCCTACTCTCTAGACCCTACTCCCTAGACCCTACTCCCTAGCCCCTACTCCCTAGACCCTAACCCCTAGCCCCTACTCCCTAGACCCTACTCCCTAGACCCTACACCCTAGACCCTACTCCCTAGACCCTACACCCTAGACCCTACTCCCTAGACCCTACTCCCTAGACCCTACTCCCTAGACCCTAACCCCTAGCCCCTACTCCCTAGACCCTACTCCCTAGACCCTACTCCCTAGACCCTAACCCCTAGACCCTACTCCCTAGACCCTACTCCCTAGACCCTACTCCCTAGACCCTACTCCCTAGACCCTACTCTCTAGACCCTACTCCCTAGACCCTACTCCCTAGACCCTAACCCCTAGACCCTACACCCTAGACCCTACTCCCTAGACCCTACTCCCTAGACCCTACTCCCTAGACCCTACTCCCTAGCCCCTAGACCCTACTCCCTAGACCCTACTCCCTAGACCCTACTCCCTAGACCCTACTCCCTAGACCCTACTCCCTAGCCCCTAACCCCTACACCCTACTCCCTAGACCCTACTCCCTAGACCCTACTCCCTAGACCCTACTCCCTAGACCCTACTCCCTACACCCTACTCCCTAGACCCTACTCCCTAGACCCTACTCCCTAGCCTCTACTCCCTAGACCCTACACCCTAGACCCTACTCCCTAGACCCTACTCCCTATCCCCTAACCCCTACACCCTACTCCATAGACCCTACTCCCTAGACCCTACTCCCTAGACCCTACTCCCTAGACCCTACTCCCTAGCCCCTACTCCCTAGACCCTAACCCCTAGACCCTACTCCCTAGACCCTACTCCATAGACCCTACTCCCTAGACCCTACTCCCTAGACCCTACTCCCTAGACCCTACTCCCTAGCCCCTAACCCCTACACCCTACTCCCTAGACCCTACTCCCTAGACCCTACTCCCTAGACCCTACTCCCTAGACCCTAACCCCTACACCCTACTCCCTAGACCCTAACCCCTACACCCTACTCCCTAGACCCTACTCCCTAGACCCTACTCCCTAGACCCTACTCCCTAGACCCTAACCCCTACACCCTACTCCCTAGACCCTACTCCCTAGACCCTACTCCCTAGACCCTACTCCCTAGACCCTACTCCCTAGACCCTACTCTCTAGACCCTACTCCCTAGACTCTCAAGCCTTTAGCTCCTCCTCCCTATAATAGTGGCTGATAGTAGGGGTTAGGGGTCAATCCTCTCAGATCTACAGTAGTGACTGATAGTAGGGGTTAGAGGTCAATCCTCTCAGATCTACAGTAGTGACTGATAGTAGGGGTTAGAGGTCAATCCTCTCAGATATACAGTAGTGACTGATAGTAGGGGTTTTGAGGTCAATCCTCTCAGAATAACACAGTTTAACGGACATGACCCAGAGGTGGGAGAAGTGGCAATGAAGAAATATACAGCGGTAGAGGAAGTATAGACAAAATAATCTAGTCTCTCTTCCTCGGTTTCATCACGTCATCTGCAGGGCCTAGTGTGTGGTCAGAACAGGAAGGAGGAGGAGTACTGTCTATAACTGGAGATCAGTCTCACTCAGAACTCACACCACTCTGCTGGCTACTCTGTTAGTAGTCTACTGTTTCCTCCTCTAGGGGGGTCAGGGTCTCAGTGTGTCAGAACAGGAAGGAGGAGGAGGAGGGTCTATAAGTCTATAACTGGAGATTACAGAGTCTCACTCAGCATCAAGACATGAGAGAACTGACACCACTCTGCTGGCAGCTCTGTAAGTACTCTCTCTCTCTGTCTCTCTCTCTCTCTCTCTCTCTCTCTCTCTCTCTCTCTCTGTCTCTCTCTCTCTCTCCCCCTCTCTCTCTCTCTCTCTCTCTCTCTCTCTCTCTCTCTCTCTCTCTCTCTCTCTCTTTGTCTGTGTGTCGCGGCAGGTGAGATGGAGCACATCTGTCTTATACTCTGTGATTATCTGGTTTAATATCTGTATAGTTTAATATCTATATAGTTTAATATCTATATGGTTTAATATCTGTATAGTTTAATATCTGTGTGGTTTAATATCTGTATGGTGTAATATCTGTATAGTTTAACACCTCAGCCACGCTCAAGGTCATAAACGATATCTTAACCGCCATCGATAAGAAACAATACTGTGCTGCTGTTTTCATTGACCTGGCCAAAGCTTTCGACTCTGTCAATCACCACATCCTCATCGGCAGACTCAACAGCCTTGGTTTCTCAAATGACTGCCTCGCCTGGTTCACCAACTACTTCTCTGATAGAGTTCAGTGTGTCAAATCGGAGGGCCTGTTGTCCGGACCTCTGGCAGTCTCTATGGGGGTGCCACAGGGTTCAATTCTCGGGCCGACTCTTTTCTCTGTATACATCAACGATGCCGCTCTTGCTGCTGGTGAGTCTCTGATCCACCTCTACGCAGACGACACCATTCTGTATACGTCTGGCCCTTCTTTGGACACTGTGCTAACTACCCTCCAGACGAGCTTCAATGCCATACAACTCTCCTTCCGTGGTCTCCAACTGCTCCTAAATACAAGTAAAACTAAATGCATGCTCTTCAACCGATCACTAGCACGCGCTCCAGCAGGTATATCTCTCTGGTCACCCCCAAAGCCAATTCCTCCTTTGGCCGCCTCTCCTTCCAGTTCTCTGCTGACAATGATTGGAACGAACTACAAAAATCTCTAAAACTGGAAAAACTTATCTCCTTCACTAGCTTTAACCTGATATGGATAGGGGGCAGTATTTTCACGGCCGGGTGGAAAAAACGTGCCCTTATTAATCTGGTCACTATTCTTGCCCAGAAACTAGAATATGCATATAATTAGTAGATTTGGATAAAAAGCCTCTAAAGTTTCTGAAACTGTTTGAATGGTGTCTGTGAGTATAACAGAACTCATATGGCAGGCCAAAACCTGAGAAGATTCCATACAGGAAGTGCCCTGTCTGACCATTTCTGGTCCTTTAAGGTTATCTCTATCGAAAATACAGTATCTCTGCTGTAACGTGACAATTTCTAAGGCTTCCATAGGCTCTCTGAAGGTGCCAGAAAGTGGACTGAGATCTCTGCAGTCTCTGGGCAGGGTTCAGCAGCTCTGTTTGTGAGTGGACAGCCTAGTGGCTCAGAGCCTGGAGATGCACGCGCACGACAGTACTCCATGTTTTTCTTCACCTGTTTGAATGAAAACAACATCGTCCGGTTTGAATATTATCGCTATTTTATGAGGAAATTGATTTTAAACAGCGTTTGCTTCTAAGTAAGGTAAAGGAACATTTTGAAATGTTTTGTCACGATACGCGCCCGCACGTCACCGTTCGAATAGTGACCTGAACGCACGAACAAAACGGAGGATATTTGAACATAACTATGGATTATTTTGAACCAGAACAACATTTGTTGTTGAAGTAGAAGTCCTGGGAGTGCATTCTGACGAAGAACAGCAAAGGTAATCCAATTTTTCTTATAGTAATTCTGATTTAGTGAACGCCAAACTTGGTGGGTGTCAAATTAGCCAGCCCGTGATAGCGAGCTATCTACTCAGAATATTGCGAAATGTGCTTTTGCCGAAAAGCTATTTTAAAATCTGACACCGCGATTGCATAAAGGAGATCTGTATCTATAATTCTTAAAATAATTGTTATGTATTTTGTAAACGTTTATCAAGAGTAATTTAGTAAATTCATCGGAAGTTTTTGGTGTGTATGCTAGTTCTGAACAGCACATGCTAATGTAAAAAGCTGGTTTTTGATATAAATATGAACTTCATTGAACAAAACATGCATGTATTGTATAACATAATGTCCTAGGAGTGTCACACACATGAAGTTTTGAAAAGATGTTACCTTTTTAACCCTTCGAAACAGCCCCTATGACCCCAATTTAACCTGTTTAGGATAGGGGGCAGTACTTCCTGCATGAAATCTTCTCAAGGTTTTGGCCTGCCATATGAGTTCTGTTATACTCACAGACATCATTCAAACAGTTATAGAAACTTGAGGGTGTTTTCTATCCAAAGCCAATAATTATATGCATATTCTAGTTACTGGGCAGGAGTAGTAACCAGATTAAATCGGGTACGTTTTTTATCCGGCCGTGCAAATACTGCCCCCTATCCCCAACAGGTTAATGCCACACGGTCAAGGTCAAGGTTAGGCTTGCACAGATCGGGAGGACCTCAGGAACGTTCCTGAGGTTGAATTGTGCTTCTAACCCTAACGGTTCTCCCGCTGTCACCCAAAATCACCTAAAATTTAGGGCCAGGCTTCATTTTGGGCCTACTTTTTTTCACGGTCGCTGTGCTCAGAGCGAGCTACGGTCAAGCGGGGCATCTCGTTGAACTCGGCACGGCCTAGATATTATGGTGATGCCATTGCAGGCTACTTTTTTCACCGTCGCTGCGCTCAGAGCGAGCTACGGTCAAGCGGGGCGTCTCGTTGAACTCGGCACAGCCTAGAGATAATGGTAATGCCATTGCAGGCTCTGTGTGTCTTTAAGTACCGCACTCTGTCACTCCATCCTTGCTGTGTTCGTGTGTGTGTGTGTGTGTGTGTGTGTGTGTGTGTGTGTGTGTGTGTGTGTGTGTGTGTGTGTGTGTGTGTGTGTGTGTGTGTGTGTGTGTGAGAGAGAGAGCTTTTCTTTGACATCTGTTGGGAGAAATGACTGATTTGCAGTTCATGAGGGTTGCCTAATCACACATATGAAGTTTTGAAAAGATCTGACCTTTTTAACCCTTCGAAACAGCCAGAATGACCCCAATTTAAGGCACTTCCGGTTGACACAGGAAGCTGAAAGTGAACACATATCCTCCATGGGGTAGGTTCTTACAGAATTATGAGTTTTAAATCTTTATGTTAAGAACTGACTGATTTACAGAGGGTTGAATGTGTGTGATTTCAGAAAATCACAGAAAATCACAGAAAATCACAGAAATCTCACAGAGCTCCGAAACCCACCTTAACGGATTCGTCTGAACATGCTGCAACTGGATCTGTAACTTTTTTGAAAAAATAAAATTTCTTTGAGCATCACCAATTGTACATTGTACTATTTCTCGTAATTTACGATAAATAAATGGCTAGTTCTTTTTTTCCTGACACCGTAGGTTCATGTACTTTGACGTGAAGTGGTCAAATTAGCGCTCTATTTTCGTTTTTGACCTTTCATCCCAGAGAAATGGTCTTAACTCAAAAAGCATCGACGCCATCTTGTTTCTGGGCTAACAACCCATTAGGCCAAACCTACGCTCACCAAGTTTCGTCTGTGAAGTCTTTTCCATTTAGGAGAAATTGCCATGTCGTGATTGGTGATATTTGTATATTTGCAATAAGATTCCATTCGCCATCTGGTGGAATTTACCGGGACAAAATTTTAACATTTTATAAAACGGAAACCGAATGTTCGTGAGACTTTATTTGATGACTTCCCGGAAGATCTTGCCCTGGTACACGGCCCGACGCCATCGGCAAATTTTAAAAACCAGTCACGGACATCTAGTAAGGGTCCGTACATTTGCAATATGGAGATTCTCATCGATCATACAGCAAATGCCGAAAAGTGCCCTTCATGTATGGTAAGGCAATAAATAGGCCATACTTCAGTGATTTTTGCAATTTGAGTGAAGGATGCTTTGTTGCGAAATAGGAAGCCTATTCTAGATTTGGATTGGAGATGCTTAATGTAGTAGTAAAACTATTTAGTAAAACTAAATGCATGCTCTTCAACCGATCGCTGCCTGCACCTGCCCGCCCGTCCAGCATCACTACTCTGGATGGTTCTGACTTAGAATATGTGGACAACTACAAATACCTAGGTGTCTGGTTAGACTGTAAACTCTCCTTCCAGACTCACATCAAACATCTCCAATCCAAAGTTAAATCTAGAATTGGCTTCCAGATTTGTACCTTGTCAGCTGGGGGATTTGAACTTAAAACCTTTCAGGTTACAAATCCAACGCGCTAACCACTAGGCTACGCTGCCGCCCCGGCATGGAACTCCCATCTTTTTAGCGCAGGTGAACAGCAAACCTGGTATTTAAGTGTAAGTAAATTGTAAAGTCTTCTGTCTGTAATGTATTTTCATTATATGTCGGACCCCAGTAAGAGTAGCTGTCTCCATGGCATCAGACCCCAGTTAGATTAGCTGTCTCCATGGCATCAGACCCCAGTAAGACTAGCTGTTGCCATGGTATCAGACCCCAGTAAGACTAGCTGTCTCCATGGTATCAGACCCCAGTAAGACTAGCTGTCTAGATGGTATCAGACCCCAGTTAGACTAGCTGTCTCCATGGTATCAGACCCCAGTAAGACTAGCTGTCTAGATGGTATCAGACCCCAGTTAGACTAGCTGTCTAGATGGTATCAGACCCCAGTAAGACTAGCTGTCTCCATGGTATCAGACCCCAGTTAGACTAGCTGTCTCCGTGGTATCAGACCCCAGTTAGACTAGCTGTCTCCATGGTATCAGACCGCAGTTAGACTAGCTGTCTCGATGGTATCAGACCCCAGTTAGACTAGCTGTCTCCATGGTATCAGACCCCAGTTAGACTAGCTGTCTCCGTGGTATCAGACCCCAGTTAGACTAGCTGTCTCCATGGTATCAGACCGCAGTTAGACTAGCTGTCTCGATGGTATCAGACCCCAGTTAGACTAGCTGTCTCCATGGTATCAGACCCCGGTAAGACTAGCTGTCTCGATGGTATCAGACCCCAGTTAGAATAGCTGTCTCCATGGTGTTAGACTAGCTGTCTCCATGGTGTTAGACTAGCTGTCTCCATGGTATCAGACCCCAGTTAGCCTCTCTGGGCTAGGCGGGACGAAATCGTCCCACCTACGCAACAGCCAGTGTAATCCCGTGGCGCGATTTTCAAATACCTTAGAAATGCTATTACTTCAATTTCTCAAACATATGACTATTTTACACCATTTTAAAGACAAGACTCTCGTTAATCTAACCACACTGTCCGATTTCAAAAAGGCTTTACAACGAAAGCAAAACATTAGATTATGTCAGCAGAGTACCCAGCCAGAAATAATCAGACACCCATTTTTCAAGCTAGCATATAATGTCACAAAACCCCAGAAGACAGCTAAATGCAGCACTAACCTTTGATGATCTTCATCAGATGACACACCTAGGACATTATGTTATACAATACATGCATGTTTTGTTCAATCAAGTTCATATTTATATCAAAAACCAGCTTTTTACTTAGCATGTGATGTTCAGAACTAGCATACCCCCCGCAAACCTCCGGTGAATTTACTAAATTACTCACGATAAACGTTCACAAAAAGCACAACAATTATTTTAAGAATTATAGATACAGAACTCCTTTGTGCAATCGAGGTATCCGATTTTAAAATTGCTTTTCGGTGAAAGCACATTTTGCAATATTCTGAGTACATAGCCCAGCCATCACGGCTAGCCATTTAGACACCGACCAAGTTTAGCCCTGACCAAACTCCGATTTACTATTACAAAAGTTTGATTACCTTTGATGTTCTTCGTCAGAATGCACTCCCAGGACTGCTACTTCAATAACAAATGTTGGTTTGGTCCAAAATAATCCATCGTTATATCCAAACAGCGGCGTTTTGTTCGTGCGTTCAAGACACTATCCAAAGTGTAAATCAGGGTCACGAGCATGGCGCAATTCGTGACAAAAAAATTCTAAATATTCCATTACCGTACTTCGAAGCATGTCAACCGCTGTTTAAAATCCATTTTTATGCCATTTTTCTCGTAAAAAAGCGATAATATTCCGACCGGGAATCTGCGTTTAGGTAAACAGACAAAAGAAAACAAAGCATTCTGTTGACGCGGGCACGCGCCTGAGTCTCACAGTACTGTGACCAGCCACTACCCAAACGCGCTACTTTTTTCAACCAGAGCCTGCAAAGCCACGATTCAGCTTTTTGCCGCCTTCTGAGAGTCCATGGGAGCCGTAGGAAGTGTCACGTAACAGCAGAGATCCTCTGTAATGGATAGAGATAATCAAGAAGGGCAAGAAATTGTCAGACAGGCCACTTCCTGCATGGAATCTTCTCAGGTTTTGGCCTGCCATATGAGTTCTGTTATACTCACAGACACCATTCAAACAGTTTTAGAAACTTTAGGGTGTTTTCTATCCAAAGGCAATAATTATATGCATATTCTAGTTTCTGGGCAGGAGTAGTAACCAGATTAAATCGGGTACGTTTTTTATCCAGCCGTGTCAATACTGCCCCCTAGCCCTAACAGGTTAGACTAGCTGTCTCCATGGTATCAGACCACAGTTAGACTAGCTGTCTCCATGGTATCAGACCCCAGTTAGACTAGCTGTCTCCATGGTATCAGACCCCATACTACCATTCATTTGTATGGATTACCTTCAGATGAAGGTTTAATATCTATATATATCTCCATACTTCCATTCATTTGTATGGGTTACCTTCAGATGAGTCCTGTGACACTTGTGGGGGTCGTAGAGCAAAACACACTTTCTACAGCAGATGAGTAAGGCCATCGTAGGGGATGTGTTGGAGTGAAAGCAAAAAAATAGATACCTCTTAAACAGAATGATTTTGTTGGGGATGTTTGTATTATGTTAATTAGATTGACGCACAAATGTGTCACTATACTATTAAGGAAATTAATATCTGTGGTACAGCCCAGTGTTTACATCATGTACCATAGTGATAGTTCTCTCTGTGTGTTTCAGTGTTTACACCATGTACCATAGTGATAGTTCTCTCTGTGTGTTTCAGTGTTTATATCATGTACCATAGTGAAAGTTCTCTCTGTGTGTCTCAGTGTTTACATCATGTACCATAGTGATAGTTCTCTCTGTGTGTTTCAGTGTTTACATCATGTACCATAGTGATAGTTCTCTCTGTGTGTTTCAGTGCTGTTGAGTACACTGGTATACTGTAGCCTCGGACAAGGTGGAGGTGAGTACATTTATCTATATTCATCACCTGTTCTATAATAGTAACATTTATCTATATTCATCACCTGTTCTATAATAGTAACATTTAACTATATTCATCACCTGTTCTATAATAGTATCATTTCTTCCTGGTCTCTTCATTGGTTCTTCATGTCTCCAGTCCTTATTCTCTTAGTAAAGAAGGTTCCATAAAGGTTCCAATTGTTCTAGCTGCTCTCAGAAATGTTATTCTGTGATGTGAGATACAGACTGAAATAGCTACATATTGACTATAGCCTCTTCCTCATTGATTCCCCGGCGTTTCAGGTGGTACTGGGGATTCCCCGGCTGGCCAATCACAATCCTAAGATTTCGTGGAAACAGAGGGCTTTTAAGGGGTGGTTGAAGGAGTGCTCGGGCAGATGTATAGGGGTTTCCATCGGTGCGACTACGTTGGAGAGTCCAGACCAAGTCTCTACCGTGCACATTCCCTCAGAGTATGCTGATTTGGCTATCGCCTTCAGTAAAACGAAGGCGACTCAATTACCACCTCATCGACGAGGAGATTGTGCGATAAACCTCCAGGTTAACGCTGCACTTCCCAGGAGTCACGTGTATCCCCTGTCTCAGGAAGAGACAGTGGCTATGGAAATATACGTCACTGAGTCCTTGAGGCAGGGATACATTCGGCCATCCAAATCACCTGTCTCCTCGAGCTACTTTTTTGTGAAGAAGGAGGGAGGTTTGCGCCTGTGCATTGACTATAGAGGTCTAAATTCCATCACGGTGGGCTTCAGTTACCCGCTACCTCTCATCACTGCGGCGGTGGAGTCATTTCACGGGGCACGCTTCTTCACAAAACTGGATCTCAGGAGCGTGTACAATTTGGTGCGTATCCGAGATGGGGACGAGTGGAAAACCGCATTTAGTACCACATCTGGCCATTATGAGTACCTCGTCATGCCATATGGGTTGAAGAATGCTCCAGCCGTCTTCCAATCCATTGTGGACGAGATTCTCCGGGACCTGCTCGGTCAGGGTGTGGTGGTGTACATCGATGACATTCTGATCTACTCCGCCACACGCGACTGTTGGAGCATGACCTGTACGTCAAAGCCGAGAAATGTGAGTTCTCCAAACAAGCCGTCTCTTTTCTGGGGTATCACATTTCCACATCCTGGGTGGTGATGGAATGTTACCGCATTTCGGCCGTGCGTAATTGGCCGACTCCGACCATGGTTAAGGAGGTGCATCGGTTCTTAGGGTTTGCCAATTACTACCGGACGTTTATCCGGGGCTTTGGGCAGGTGGCGGCTCCCATTACCTCACTGATGAAGGCGGGGCCGGTGCGGCTGCGGTGGTCGGCGGAGGCGGACAGAGCCTTTTGTCGGCTGAAAACTCTGTTTACCGATGCTCCAGTGCTGGCGCATCCGGACCCCTCTTTGCCATTCATAGTGGAGGTGGATGCGTCCGAGGCTGGGGTTGGAGCCGTGCTGTCATAGCGCTCGGGCTCGCCCCCGAAGCTTCGCCCCTGTGCTTTCGTTTCTAAGAAGCTGAGTCCGGCGGAGCGTAACTATGATGTGGGGGACAGGGAGTTGCTGGCTGTGGTAAGGGCCCTGAAGGTGTGGAGACATTGGCTTGAGGGGGCGCGACACCCTTTTTTCATCTGGACTGATCACCGTAATCTGGAGTACATCCAGGCGGCGAGGAGACTGAACCCTCGTCAAGCCAGGTGGGCTGTGTTTTTCACGAGATTCCAGTTCACTATCTCGTACATACCAGGTTCCCGGAACATCAAGGCCGACGCACTGTCTCCACGACACCGAGGAACGGTCCACCGACACCACTCCCATACTTTTGCTGGAGGCTCCGGACTGAGGAGCATCGCTGGAGGCTCCAGACTGAGGAGCGTCGCTGGAGGCTCCGGACTGGGGAGCATCGCTGGAGGGTCCGTACTGGTGAGCGTCACTGGAGGCTCTGTACTGGTGAGCGTCACTGGAGGCTCCGGACGGAGGAGCGTCGCCGGAGGCTCCGGACTGGGAAGCGTCATTATCGGTTCCGGACTAGTGACCGCTGCTGCTGGCTCCATGCCATGGATAATCTCTACAGGTTCCGCGCCATGGATCATCACCGGAGGCTTCATACCATGGATGATCTCTACAGGTGCCGGGCCATGGATTATTCCTACAGGCTTCGTGCCAGGGTTTATCCCTACAGGCTCTGGACCATTTATAATCCCTTCAGGCTTTTTGCGAAGGATTATTTCTACAGGCTCCGGGCCATGGATTACCTCTCGAGGCTTCGTGCCATGGAACATCCCTACAGGCTCCGGGCTATGGATCATCACTGGAGGCTTCGTGCCATGGGTCATCTCTATAGGCTTCAGACCATCGCTTATCACTGGAGGCTTAGATCGTGGAGCTGAAACAGGTCTCACCGGACTAGGAAGACGCACTGAGGACCGAGTGCTCAAAAGCAGGCACCGGCCTTACTGGGCTACGGAGGCGAACTGGAGGGAGAGTGCGAGGAGCAGGCACAGGACGTACTGGATTATGGAGGCGCACTGGAGGGAGAGCGCGATGAGCAGACACAGGACGTACTTGGCTACGGAGGCGCACTGGAGAGAGAGCGCGGGAGGCAGGCACATGCTCACCACAATAAGCACAGAGAGTTGGCTCAGGTCTCAGTCCTGGCCCAGCCAAACTCTCCGTGTGCCCCCCCCAAAAAAACGTTTTGGGGTTCCTCCCGTTCTTCCCCGGTAGGCTCCGATATCTCTCTATCACTTGCCCCCAAGTCCAGTTTCTCCTTTCCATCCACTCCTCATGTGACCAGGTGTCCATTTCTGCCTGGGCAAGCCGCTTGATCCAATCATGGTGGGTAGTTCTGTAACGTGGGTCGTATAAAGGGGTCCAAGGCGCGGCGTGTAGAGTGCTCATATTTACTTTAATGATAATACTTAACAAAAACAACAAAACGACAGCCAAAAGTTCCGTCAGGTGATAGTCACAAAATGGAAAACAACTACCCACAAAACCCCATAGACAAACCCCAACTTAAATATGATCTCCAATTAGAGAGAACACGAACCAGCTGCCTCTAATTGGAGATCATCCAAAACTCAACCTAGAAATAGAAAAACAAGAACAAAACAGAAACAAAAAACATAGACTGCCCACCCATATCACACCCTGACCTAACTAACCAGAGAAAAAACAGCTCTCAGTCAGAGCGTGACACTATATACAACCTATTGACTCCCCAAACTACCTCCTACCTACCCTACATAACCCTACACTAACCCTACCTACCCTACACTAACCCTACATAACCCTACACTAACCCTACATAACCCTACACTAACCCTACCCTACCCTCACTAACCCTACCTACACTACACTAACCCTATCTACCCTTACAATAACCCTACCTACCCCTCCCCCAACCATACATACCCTTACACTAACTCTTTCTACCCCTACACTAACCCGACATACCAATAAACTAACCCGACCTACTCTACACTAACCCTACCTACCCCTACACTAACCCTACCTACCCCTACACTAACCCTACCTACTCTACACTAATCCTACCTACCCCTACACTAACCCTACCTACTCTACACTAATCCTACCTACCCCTACACTAACCCTACCTACCCTACACTAACCCTACCTACCCCTACCTACCCTACACTAACCCTACCTACCCTACACTAACCCTACCTACCCTACACTAACCCTACCTACCTACTCTACACTATCCCTACCTACCCCTACACTAACCCCACCTACCCCTACACTAACCCTACCTACCCCTACACTAACCCTACCTACCTTACACGACAGAGATGTCTCTATATTTACAGGGTCAAACATGTCACCATTTGTGTATCTAGGAGTGATAAAGCCTTGTCTCCAGGTCTCAGGATAGTATCCTACCCTCATCACCAGGTTAAACAGCTAGAGAATAGCCTCTCTCTGCTGTGTTTCAGCATCTCTGTTAGAATATAAAGCCTTGTCTCCAGATCTCAGGATAGATGGGGACTGCAAGGACTGACTCCTTGCTGTCCCCAGTCCACCTGGCCGTGCTGCTGCTCCAGTTTCAGCTGTTCTGCCTGCGGCTATGGAACCCTGACCTGTTCACCGGAAATGCTACCTGTCCCAGACCTGCTGTTTTCAACTCTCTAGAGACAGCAGGAGCTGTAGAGATACTCTGAATGATTGGCTATGAAAAGCCAATTGACATTTACTCCTGAGGTGCTGACCTGTTGCACCTTCGACAACCACTGTGATTATTATTATTTGACCCTGCTGGTCATCTATGAACATTTTAACATCTTGGCCATGTTCTGTTATAATATCCACCCGGCACAGCCAGAAGAGGACTATCCACCCTCATAACCTGGTTCCTCTCTAGGTTTCTTCCTAGGTTCTGGCCTTTCTAGGGAGTTTTATCTAACCAACGTGCTTCTACACCTGCATTGCTTGCTGTTTGGGGTTTTAGGCTGGGTTTCTGTACAGCACTTTGAGATATCAGCTGATGTAAGAAGGGCTTTATAAATAAGTTTGATTCGAAATTTGATTTAGTATCACTAAGTTAAACATCTTGAGAATAGGTTCTCTGCTGTGTTTCAGCATCTCTGTTCCAATACAGGCTTTACTGCTCTTGAGGGCCTATATTTAATAATCCTCTCTCACTTTCTCTCTTTCTCTCTTTCTCTCTTCTCTCTCTCTCTCTCTGTCTCTCTGTCTCTTTCTCAGATCTCTCTCTTCCAGCCTCTCTGAGTGTCAGTCCTGACAGATATCAGTTCTTTGAATATGAGTCTGTCTCTCTGAGCTGTGAGGTTCAGGGGAACTCTGCTGGATGGAGAGTGGTGAGGAACTCAGAGAGAGGAATCCTTTCAGAGTGTAATACTGACTGGGGAAAACAACAAGGGTCTTCATGCAATGTGTCACTAAAACCATCAGACAGTGGAGTGTACTGGTGTGAGTCTGGGTCTGGAGAACACAGCAATGCTGTCAACATCACAGTACATGGTATGTCCACAAACACCATCTACTAACATTATAGTGTTTAGTGGTTCATCTGGTTTCATATAGCTGATGTTATGTTTATATATGATGATTACATATTATATACAGCTGGAGCTGTGATCCTGGAGAGACCTGTTTATATATGATGATTACATATTATATACAGCTGGAGCTGTGATCCTGGAGAGACCTGTTTATATATGATGTTTATATATTATATACAGCTGGAGCTGTGATCCTGGAGAGACCTGTTTATATATGATGATTACATATTATATACAGCTGGTGCTGTGATCCTGGAGAGACCCGTTTATATATGATGTTTATACATTATATACAGCTGGAGCTGTGATCCTGGAGAGACCTGTTTATATATGATGTTTATATATTATATACAGCTGGAGCTGTGATCCTGGAGAGACCTGTTTATATATGATGTTTATATATTATATACAGCTGGAGCTGTGATCCTGGAGAGACCTGTTTATATATGATGATTACATATTATATACAGCTGGTGCTGTGATCCTGGAGAGACCCGTTTATATATGATGTTTATATATTATATACAGCTGGAGCTGTGATCCTGGAGAGACCCGTTTATATATGATGTTTATATATTATATACAGCTGGTGCTGTGATCCTGGAGAGACCTGTTTATATATGATGTTTATATATTATATACAGCTGGAGCTGTGATCCTGGAGAGACCTGTTTATATATGATGTTTATATATTATATACAGCTGGTGCTGTGATCCTGGAGAGCCCTGCCCTTCCTGTGACTGAGGGAGATTCTGTGACTCTGCGCTGCAGATATCAGGGAACTCCCTCTGACCTCACAGCTGTTTTCTACAAAGATGGATCCCTCATCAGGACTGAGACTACAGGAGAGATGACCATCCCTGCAGTATCCAAGTCAGATGAAGGACTCTACAAGTGTACCAACTCTGAAGGAGAATCACCAGACAGCTGGATGACAGTGACATGTGAGGAGAGAGTTACCTTATTTATATAAGATACAACATTTCAACCTTTTCCATTTCAATATAGTATAATACACTGCACGACCACAAGCATGAGAACAAATCAGACAGAAGAAAAAAGCATGGAAAGATCGTACCTCATCAACTTACCTTGAACTCTTCAATTTCATCTTCCTAGAACAGTGAAGTGTGGAGGGCAAGGAGTGGATGGAGAGAGAATGAGAGAGAGAGAGAGAGAGAGAAAGAAAGATGGAAAGAGAGAACTAAAGAAAGATGGAGGGAGGGAGACAAGTTCAGACAGGATTGACCACCAAGATGAGCCAGTTTACCAGAGGCCGACCGAGAGAAAGAGAGAAGAGGGAAAGAGAGACACATTGATAAGAACACCAGACCCAGAAGTGACATGGCAACATGAAAATTCTCCTGACCACTGGGTCTGGTGTTCTTATCAATGTGTCTCTCTTTCCCTCTGACCACTGGGGGGTTTATATTGACCACTGTGGGGTTTATATTGACCACTGGGGGGTTTATATTGACCACTGTGGGGTTTATATTGACCACTGGGGGGTTTATATTGACCACTGGGGGGTTTATATTGACCACTGGGGGGTTTATATTGACCACTGGGGGGTTTATATTGACCACTGTGGGGTTTATATTGACCACTGGGGGGTTTATATTGACCACTGGGGGGTTTATATTGACCACTGTGGGGTTTATATTGACCACTGTGGGGTTTATCATGACCACTGGGGGGTTTATATTGACCACTGGGGGGTTTATATTGACCACTGGGGGGTTTATATTGACCACTGGGGGGTTTATATTGACCACTGTGGGGTTTATATTGACCACTGTGGGGTTTATATTGACCACTGTGGGGTTTATATTGACCACTGGGGGGTTTATCATGACCACTGTGGGGTTTATATTGACCACTGGGGGGTTTATATTGACCACTGGGGGGTTTATATTGACCACTGGGGGGTTTATATTGACCACTGTGGGGTTTATATTGACCACTGTGGGGTTTATCATGACCACTGGGGGGTTTATATTGACCACTGTGGGGTTTATATTGACCACTGTGGGGTTTATATTGACCACTGGGGGGTTTATCATGACCACTGTGGGGTTTATATTGACCACTGGGGGGTTTATCATGACCACTGTGGGGTTTATATTGACCACTGGGGGGTTTATATTGACCACTGGGGGGTTTATATTGACCACTGGGGGGTTTATATTGACCACTGGGGGGTTTATATTGACCACTGTGGGGTTTATATTGACCACTGTGGGGTTTATATTGACCACTGTGGGGTTTATATTGACCACTGGGGGGTTTATATTGACCACTGTGGGGTTTATATTGACCACTGGGGGGTTTATATTGACCACTGTGGGGTTTATATTGACCACTGTGGGGTTTATATTGACCACTGGGGGGTTTATATTGACCACTGGGGGGTTTATATTGACCACTGGGGGGTTTATATTGACCACTGTGGGGTTTATCATGACCACTGTGGGGTTTATATTGACCACTGTGGGGTTTATATTGACCACTGGGGGGTTTATATTGACCACTGGGGGGTTTATATTGACCACTGGGGGGTTTATATTGACCACTGTGGGGTTTATATTGACCACTGTGGGGTTTATATTGACCACTGTGGGGTTTATATTGACCACTGGGGGGTTTATATTGACCACTGTGGGGTTTATCATGACCACTGTGGGGTTTATATTGACCACTGTGGGGTTTATATTGACCACTGGGGGGTTTATATTGACCACTGGGGGGTTTATATTGACCACTGGGGGGTTTATATTGACCACTGTGGGGTTTATCATGACCACTGTGGGGTTTATATTGACCACTGTGGGGTTTATATTGACCACTGGGGGGTTTATATTGACCACTGGGGGGTTTATATTGACCACTGGGGGGTTTATATTGACCACTGTGGGGTTTATATTGACCACTGTGGGGTTTATATTGACCACTGTGGGGTTTATATTGACCACTGGGGGGTTTATATTGACCACTGGGGGGTTTATATTGACCACTGTGGGGTTTATATTGACCACTGGGGGGTTTATATTGACCACTGGGGGGTTTATATTGACCACTGGGGGGTTTATATTGACCACTGGGGGGTGTATATTGACCACTGGGGGGTTTATATTGACCACTGTTCGGTTTCTCAAAAAGAATAAGCTGGTAATATCAACAATCTACCTGTGGACAACCATGGACAATCTACAGTGATGTGATTGGTCCTGAAGGGGATGATGGTAGTATTCTACAGTGATGTGATTGGTCCTGAAGGGAATGGTGGTAGTATTCTACAGGATGTGATTGGTCCTGACGGGGATGGTGGTAGTATTCTACAGGATGTGATTGGTCCTGAAGGGGATGGTGGTAGTATTCTACAGGATGTGATTGGTCCCGAAGGGCATGGTGGTAGTATTCTACAGTGATGTGATTGGTCCTGAAGGGGATGGTGGTAGTATTCTACAGTGATGTGATTGGTCCTGAAGGGGATGGTGGTAGTATTCTACAGTGATGTGATTGGTCCTGAAGGGGATGGTGGTAGTATTCTACAGTGATGTGATTGGTCCTGAAGGGGATGGTGGTAGTATTCTACAGTGTTGTGATTGGTCCTGAAGGGGATGGTGGTAGTATTCTACAGTGATGTGATTGGTCCTGAAGGGGATGGTGGTAGTATTCTACAGTGATGTGATTGGTCCTGAAGGGGATGATGGTAGTATTCTACAGTGATGTGATTGGTCCTGAAGGGAATGGTGGTAGTATTCTACAGTGATGTGATTGGTCCTGAAGGGGATGATGGTAGTATTCTACAGTGATGTGATTGGTCCTGAAGGGGATGGTGGTACTATTCTACAGGATGTGATTGGGTTTTCTTTGTTCTGTCTAGGTTGGGTGTTTCTATGTAGAGGTAATTGGGGTGGACTTCCAATTGAAGGCAGCTGTGTGGTGTTGCCTTTGATTGGAAGTCCTATATTAGTTGGGTGTGTTTGTGTGGTATTTGTGGGAGATTGTTTTTGCACTGCGTATGTTTAGCGTGTGTTTAGCCTGCAAAACTGTCATTTGTTGTTTTCTTGTTTTTTCGTGTTCGTTAATAAATTAAGAAAATGAACACCAACTCTGGTCCACATTTTCAGACGACGATTTCGCTATATCGTCGGAAGATGAAGAAAGTCGTGACAGTAGACCTTACAGTGATATGCTTATTTACAAGCATTTTATTTAACTTTAAATTTTATTTAACTTTTTTATTTAATTTTATTTAACCAACAATGCATTTAAAAAGAATACTACTAATAATAAGAAATAAAAGGAACAATTAAAGAGCAGCAGTAAAATAACAATAGTGAGGCTATATACAGGGTGTTACGGTACAGAGTCAATGTGGAGGCTATATACAGGGTATTACGGTACAGAGTCAATGTGGAGGCTATATACAGGGGGTACCGGTACAGAGTCAATGTGGAGGCTATATACAGGGGGTACCGGTACAGAGTCAATGTGGAGGCTATATACAGGGGGTACCGGTACAGAGTCAATGTGGAGGCTATATACAGGGTGTTACGGTACAGAGTCAATGTGGAGGCTATATACAGGGGGTACCGGTACAGAGTCAATGTGGAGGCTATATACAGGGTGTTACGGTACAGAGTCAATGTGGAGGCTATATACAGGGTGTTACGGTACAGAGTCAATGTGGAGGCTATATACAGGGGCTACCGGTACAGAGTCAATGTGGAGGCTATATACAGGGGGTACCGGTACAGAGTCAATGTGGAGGCTATATACAGGGTATTACGGTACAGAGTCAAAGTGGAGGCTATATACAGGGTATTACGGTACAGAGTCAATGTGGAGGCTATATACAGGGTGTTACGGTACAGAGTCAATGTGGAGGCTATATACGGGGGTACCGGTACAGAGTCAATGTGGAGGCTATATACAGGGGGTACCGGTACAGAGTCAATGTGGAGGCTATATACAGGGGGTACCGGTACAGAGTCAATGTGGAGGCTATATACAGGGGGTACAGAGTCAATGTGGAGGCTATATACAGGGTATTACGGTACAGAGTCAATGTGGAGGCTATATACAGGGGTACCGGTACAGAGTCAATGTGGAGGCTATATACAGGGTGTTATGGTACAGAGTCAATGTGGAGGCTATATACAGGGGGTACCGGTACAGAGTCAATGTGGAGGCTATATACAGGGGGTACCGGTACAGAGTCAATGTGGAGGCTATATACAGGGGGTACCGGTACAGAGTCAATGTGGAGGCTATATACAGGGTATTACGGTACAGAGTCAATGTGGAGGCTATATACAGGGGGTACCGGTACAGAGTCAATGTGGAGGCTATATACAGGGGGTACCGGTACAGAGTCAATGTGGAGGCTATATACAGGGTGTTACGGTACAGAGTCAATGTGGAGGCTATATACAGGGTGTTACGGTACAGAGTCAATGTGGAGGCTATATACAGGGGGTACCGGTACAGAGTCAATGTGGTGGCTATATACGGGGGTACCGGTACAGAGTCAATGTGGAGGCTATATACAGGGGGTACCGGTACAGAGTCAATGTGGAGGCTATATACAGGGGGTACCGGTACAGAGTCAATGTGGAGGCTATATACAGGGGGTACCGGTACAGAGTCAATGTGGAGGCTATATACAGGGGGTACCGGTACAGAGTCAATGTGGAGGCTATATACAGGGGCTACCGGTACAGAGTCAATGTGGAGGCTATATACAGGGGCTACCGGTACAGAGTCAATGTGGAGGCTATATACAGGGGGTACCGGTACAGAGTCAATGTGGAGGCTATATACAGGGGGTACCGGTACAGAGTCAATGTGGAGGCTATATACAGGGGGTACCGGTACAGAGTCAATGTGGAGGCTATATACAGGGGGTACCGGTACAGAGTCAATGTGGAGGCTATATACAGGGGGTACCGGTACAGAGTCAATGTGGAGGCTATATACAGGGGGTACCGGTACAGAGTCAATGTGGAGGCTATATACAGGGGCTACCGGTACAGAGTCAATGTGGAGGCTATATACAGGGTGTTACGGTACAGAGTCAATGTGGAGGCTATATACAGGGGGTACCGGTACAGAGTCAATGTGGAGGCTATATACAGGGGTACCGGTACAGAGTCAATGTGGAGGCTATATACAGGGTGTTATGGTACAGAGTCAATGTGGAGGCTATATACAGGGGGTACCGGTACAGAGTCAATGTGGAGGCTATATACAGGGGGTACCGGTACAGAGTCAATGTGGAGGCTATATACAGGGGGTACCGGTACAGAGTCAATGTGGAGGCTATATACAGGGGGTACCGGTACAGAGTCAATGTGGAGGCTATATACAGGGGGTACCGGTACAGAGTCAATGTGGGGGCTATTTACAGGAGGTACCGGTACAGAGTCAATGTGGAGGCTATATACAGGGGGTACAGAGTCAATGTTGAGGCTATATACAGGGGGTACCGGTACAGAGTCAATGTGGAGGCTATATACAGGGGGTACCGGTACAGAGTCAATGTGGAGGCTATATACAGGGGTACCGGTACAGAGTCAATGTGGAGGCTATATACAGGGTGTTACGGTACAGAGTCAATGTGGAGGCTATATACAGGGGGTACCAGTACAGAGTCAATGTGGAGGCTATATACAGGGGGTACCGGTACAGAGTCAATGTGGAGGCTATATACAGGGGGTACCGGTACAGAGTCAATGTGGAGGCTATATACAAGGGGTACCGGTACAGGGTCAATGTGGAGGCTATATACAGGGGGTACCGGTACAGAGTCAATGTGGAGACTATATACAGGGGGTACCGGTACAGAGTCAATGTGGAGGCTATATACAGGGAGTACCAGTACAGAGTCAATGTGGAGGCTATATGTGGAGGCTCCTAATCCAGGCACTTGTCATCCCCCGTCTGGATTACTGCATCTCGCTGTTGGCGGGGCTCCCTGCCTGTGCCATTAAACCCCTACAACTCATCCAGAGCGCTACAGCCCGTCTGGTGTTCAACCTTCCCAAGTTCTCTCACGTCACCCCGCTCCTCCGTACACTCCACTGGCTTCCAGTTGAAGCTCGCATCTGCTACAAGACCATGGTGCTTGCCTACGGAGCTGTGAGGGGAACGGCACTTCCGTACCTTCAGGGCTCTGATCAGTCCCTACACCCAAACAAGGGCACTGCGTTCATCCACCTCTGGCCTGCTCGCCTCCCTACCCCTGAGGAAGCACAGTTCCCGCTCAGCCCAGTCAAAACTGTTCGCTGCTCTGGCACCCCAATGGTAGAACAAGCTCCCTCACGACGCCAGGACAGCGGAGTCAATCACCACCTTCCGGAGACACCTGAAACCCCACCTCTTTAAGGAATACCTGGGATAGGATAAAGTCATCCTTCTAACCCACCCCCCCTACCCTCCCCCCCAGAAAGAGATATAGTTGTACTATTGTAAAGTGGTTGTTCCACTGGATATCATAAGGTGAATGCACCAATTTGTAAGTCGCTCTGGATAAGAGTGTCTGTTAAATGACGTAAATGTAAATGTATATACATGGGGTACACGTACAATGTGGAGGCTTTATACAGGGGGTACCGGTACAGAGTCAATGTGGAGGCTATATACAGGGGGTACCGGTATAGAGTCAATGTGCGGGGGCACCAGTTAGTCGAGGTAATTGAGGTAGTATGTACATGTAGGTAGAGTTATTAAAGTGACTGTGCATAGATAATAACAGAGAGTAGCAGCAGCGTAGAAGAGGGGTGGGGGGGCAATGCAAATTGTCTGGGTAGCCATTTGATTAGATCTTCAGGAGTCTTATGGCTTGGGGGTAGAAGCTGTTTAGATGCCTCTTGGTCCTAGACTTGGCATTCCGGTATCGCTTGCCGTGCGGTAGCAGAGCGAACAGTCTATGCCTAGGGTGGCTGGGGTCTTTGACAATTTGTAGGGCCTTCCTCTGAAACAACCTGGTACAGAGGTCCTGGATGGCAGGAAGCTTGGCCCCAGTAACGTACTGGGCCGTGCGCACTACCCTCTGCAGTGCCTTGCGGTCAGATGCCGAGCATTTGCCGTACCAGGCAGTGATGCAACCAGTCAGGATGCTCTCGATGGTGCAGCTGTAGAACCTTTTGAGGATCTGAGGACCCATGCCAAATCTTTTCAGTCACCTGAGGGGGAATAGGTTTTGTCGTGCACTTCTTCACGACTGTCTTGGTGTGCTTGTACCATGTTAGTTTGTTAGTGATGTGGACACCAAGGAACTTGAAGCTCTCAACCTGCTCCACTACAGCCTCTTTGATGAGAATGGGGGCATGCTCGGTTCTCTTTTTCCTGTAGTCCACAATCATCTCCTTTGTCTTGATCACATTGAGGGAGAGTTTGTTGTCCTGGAACCACACGGCCAGGTCTCTGACCTACTCCCTATAGGATGTCTCATTGTTGTCGGTGATCAGGCCTACCACTTGTATCATCAGCAAAATTAATGTTGGAGTTGTGCCTGGCCATGCAGTCATGAGTGAACAGGGAGTACAGGAGGAGACTGAACACGCACCCGTGAGGGATCCCTGTGTTGAGGATCAGCCTGGCAGATGTGTTGTTACCTACCCTTACCACCTGGGGGCGGCTCATCAGGAAGTCCAGGATCCAGCTGCAGAGGGAGGTGTTTAGTCCCAGGATCCTTAGCTTATTGATGAGCTTTGAGGGCACTATGGTGTTGAACGCTGAGCTGTAGTCAATGAATACCATTCTCACATAGGTGATCCTTTTGTCCAGGTGGGAAAGGGCAGTGTGGAGTGCAATAGAGATTTCATCATCTGTGAATCTGTTAGGGCGGTATGCAAATTGGAGTGGGTCTAGGGTTTCTGGGATAATGGTGTTGATGTGAGCCATGACCAGCCTTTCAAAGCCCTTCATGGCTACAGACGTAAGTGCTATGGGTCTGTAGTCATTTAATCAGGTTGCCTTTGCCTTTGTGTTCTTGGGCACAGGGACTATGGTGGTCTGCTTGAAACATGTTGGTATTACAGACTCAGACAGGGAGAGGTAGATAATGTCAGTGAAGACACTTGCCAGTTGGTCAGCACATGCTTGCAGTACACATCCTGGTAATCCATCTGGTCCTGCGGCCTTGTGAATGTTGACCTGTTTAAAGGTCTTAATCACATCAGCTACGGAGAGTGTACCGGAACAGCTGGTGCTCTCATGTGTGTTTCAGTGCTATTTGCCTAGAAGCGAGCATAGAAGGAATTTAGCTTGTCTGGTAGGCTCTAGTCACTTGGCAGCTCGCAGCAGTGCTTCCCTTTTTCGTCTGTAATACTTTTGCAAGTCCAGCCACATCCGACGAGCATTGGAGCCGGTTGTAGTACGATTCAATCTTAGGCCTGTATTGACACTTTGCCTTTTTGATGTTTTGTCGGAGGGCATAGTGGGATTTCTTATAAGCTTCCAGGTTAGTCTCGCTCCTTGAAAGCGGCAGCTCTAGCCTTAAGCTCAGTGCCGATGTTGTCTGTAATCCATGGCTTCTGGTTGGGGTATGTACGTACGGTCACTGTGGGGACGACATCATTGATGCACTTATTGGTGAAGCCAATGACTGATGTGGTGTACTCCTCAATGCCATCGGAAGAGTCATGGAACATATTCCAGTCTGTGCTAACTAAACAGTCCTGTAGTTTAGCATCTGATTCATCTGACCACTTTTTTATTGACCGTGTCACTGGTGCTTCCTGTTAATTTGTGGTGGTATGTAGACAGCTACGGAAAATACAGATGTAAACTCTCTAGGTAGATAGTGTGGTCTACAGCTTATCATGAGATACTCTACCTCAGGCGAGCAAAACTTTGAGCCTTCCTTAGATATCGTACACCAGCTGTTGTTTACAAATATACATAGTCCGCCCCCCTTGTCTTACCAGACGCCGCTGTTCTATCCTGCTGATACAGTGTATAACCATCCAGCTGTATGTTGGTAATGTCATCATTCAGACACGACTCAGTGAAGCGTAAGATATTACAGTTTTTAATGTCCCGGTGGTAGTTTTATCTTCCTCGTAGGTCGTCAATTTTATTTTCCAATGATTGCATGTTAGCTAGTAGAATGGAAGACACTCGGGGTTTATTCGATCTTCCTCCAACAGCAGTCCCAGTGTTGTCCATGTCTCTACCCATCACCATCTCCAGTGTTGTCCATGTCTCTGCCCAGCACCATCTACAGTGTTGTCCATGTCTCTGCCCAGCACCATCTCCAGTGTTGTCCATGTCTCTACCCAGCACCATCTCCAGTGTTGTCCATGTCTCTACCCAGCACCATCTCCAGTGTTGTCCATGTCTCTGCCCAGCACCATCTCCAGTGTTGTCCATGTCTCTCCAGCACCATCTACAGTGTTGTCCATGTCTCTCTCCAGCACCATCTCCAGTGTTGTCCATGTCTCTCCAGCACCATCTACAGTGTTGTCCATGTCTCTCTCCAGCACCATCTACAGTGTTGTCCATGTCTCTCTCCAGCACCATCTCCAGTGTTGTCCATGTCTCTACCCAACACCATCTCCAGTGTTGTCCATGTCTCTACCCAGCACCATCTCCAGTGTTGTCCATGTCTCCCTCCAGCACCATCTCCAGTGTTGTCCATGTCTCCCTCCAGCACCATCTCCAGTGTTGTCCATGTCTCTACCCAGCACCATCTCCAGTGTTGTCCATGTCTCTACCCAGCATCATCTCCAGTGTTGTCCATGTCTCTACCCAGCATCATCTCCAGTGTTGTCCATGTCTCTACCCAGCATCATCTCCAGTGTTGTCCATCTCTCTCCAGCACCATCTCCAGTGTTGTCCATGTCTCTGCCCATCACCATCTCCAGTGTTGTTTTAAATTGTTTTCTTTCTCCATCTGCAGTTCCAACTCCCATTCCATCTCCAGCAGTCCCAGTGTTGTCCATGTCTCTACCCAGGCTGCTGTGTAGTCTACTGGTGGGGTCTCCCTACCTGCTGGTGACCATCATACTGCTGGTGAAAGGCTGCAGGAGTAGGACTCAAGGTGAGATCCTGAGTTTATACAGGATCGCCTCATTTGTAAATCAGAATTATATTATTATGGCCATTGAAATGCTAGCTATTAAAATTAGATCCAACAAGAACATCAAGGGGTTAGAAATCCAGAGGATAAAAACAAAAGTGTCGATGTATGTTGATGACTCTAGTCCACAATCTGGATCCCTGCACAGTCTCAATGTATGTTGATGACTCTAGTCCACAATCTGGATCCCTGCACAGTCTCAATGAATGTTGATGACTCTAGTCCACAATCTGGATCCCTGCACAGTCTCAATGAATGTTGATGACTCTAGTCCACAATCTGGATCCCTGCACAGTCTCAATGTATGTTGATGACTCTAGTCCTCAATCTGGATCCCTGCACAGTCTCAATGAATATCTTGGTCACTTTTCTAGCCTCTCTGGACTAAAACCTAATTATGACAAGTATTATGTATTGGATCGTTAAAAAATACAGTGTTTACACTACCTTGTAGTTTATAAATAAAATGGGCGGATGGTGGAGTAGACATAATTGGTATTCACATCTCAAAAAATATAAATGAACTTACCACAATTCATTTCAATCTATAGTTAGCAAAAATAGATACGATTCTGCAACCATGGAGAGGTAAAAACTTGTCTATTTATGGAAAAATCACATTGATTAACTCTTTGGTCCTATCACAGTTGACTTACTAATGGTCCTATCACAGTTGACTTACTAATGGTCCTATCACAGTTGACTGACTAATGGTCCTATCACAGTTGACTGACTGACTAATGGTCCTATCACAGTTGACTGACTGACTAATGGTCCTATCACAGTTGACTGACTGCCTAATGGTCCTATCACAGTTGACTGACTGACTAATGGTCCTATCACAGTTGACTGACTGACTAATGGTCCTATCACAGTTGACTGACTGACTAATGGTCCTATCACGGCTGACTGACTGACTAATGGCTCTGCCTACTCCAGATGACTCGTTTGTTAAATCATATGAGCGAAAAATTTCATTTTATTTGGAATGCTAAGCCAGACATAATTAAACTTGCCTATTTATATAATAAATATGAGTTTATACAGATTACGTCTCATTTCCGACTAATTGAAAATGAAATGTTGCTTAAGGTATTGCCCTTTCTTAAACAAGCTATACAAAGCAGGTTACAATTTCGGTTTTATCCTCCAGAAAAGAGAGAACAAATATTACAACAAATGTTATGGTTAAACTCAAATATTTTGATGAATAAAAAATCAAATCAAATGTATTTATAAAGCCCTTCTTACATCAGCTGATATCTCAAAGTGCTGTACAGAAACCCATAAAACCCCAAACAGCAAGCAATGCAGGTGTAGAAGCACGGTGGCCAGAAAAACTCGCTAGAAAGGCCAAAACCTAGGAAGAAACCTAGAGAGGAACCAGGCTATGAGGGGTGGCCAGTCCTCTTCTGGCTGTGCCGGGTGGAGATTATAACAGAACATGGCCAAGATGTTCAAATGTTCATAAATGACCAGTATGGTGAAATAATAATAATCATAGTAGTTGTCGAGGGTTCAACAAGTCAGCACCTCAGGAGTAATGTCAGTTGGCTTTTCATAGCCGATCATTCAGAATATCTCTACCGCTCCTGCTGTCTCTAGAGAGTTGAAACCAGCAGGTCTGGGACAGGTAGCACGTCCGGTGAACATGACAGGGTTCCATAGCCGCAGGCAGAACAGTTGAAACTGGAGCAGCAGGACGGCCAGGTGGACTGGGGACAGCAAGGAGTCATCATGCCAGGTAGTCCTGAGGCATGGTCCTATGGCTCAGGTCCTCCGAGAGAAAGACAGAAAGAGAGAATTAGAGAGAGCATATTTAAATTCACACAGGACACCGGATAAGACAAGAGAAATACTCCAGATCTAACAGACTGACCCTAGCCCCCCGACACATAAACTACTGCAGCATAAATACTGGAGGCTGAGACAGGAGGGGTCAGGAGACACTGTGGCCCCATCCGATGATACCCCCGGACAGGGCCAAACAGGCAGGATATAACCCCACCCACTTTGCCAAAGCACAGCCCCCAAAACACTGGAGTGATATCTTCAACCACCAACTTACCATCCTGAGACAAGGCTGAGTATAACCCACAAAGATCTCCACCACGGCACAACCCAAGGGAAAAATTAAGAAACATTTAAATGAAGAAAAACAATATTATATTTATTAATGATATTATGAGTTATGTCACATATGCAGTTATTGTAAATATGTGGGAATATCTGCTCAATCCAAACTTACAACCAACTGATTGCAGCACTACCACAAAATGGAGGAGGCAGGAGGAAAAGGGAGAAGGTAGGGAACTGGTTTGCCGGCGAAATATATTAAAGATACAAATTGGCTGAAAGGAACTGGCATAAATAGAAAAATATACCAGTTTCATCTGAGGACAAAAAGGTAGACAGCTACACCATACAGGTTGCAGAATAAATGGAAGGAGATGTTCAATGTACCAATTCCATGGCACATGGTTTATGAACTGGTACAAACAACTACACTTGATATGTATAATAGATCATTTATTCTGGTATTGCCCCTATGTAGCTTGTTTCTGGTCACTGGTTCAGGAATGGTTAAAAAATCACAACATGCACTTCAAATGAACCTTACAAATAGCAGTGTTGGGAGATTTGGAAAGCCAGTCAGTCAATCAATAATATAATAATACTCGTTGGAAAGGTTTTCATCTTTAGCTCACAATCTGTAGATAATATACGATTAGAAAGGTTAAAACATTTTGCAAAACATCACAGCACAATTGAAAATATATGTCACATTGAAACCAAACGAGGCCAATGGTGATAGGTGGGAGGGGCTGAGAGTGGCTGAGGGTTGGGATTAAAGAGCTGATGTTTGGTAATGTATTATTGTTATGTGACTGCTTTATAGAAGTGTTGATAACTGTATCTCTGATTGAACCATGTTGTAAAGTGTTGATAACTGTATCTCTGATTGAACCATGTCTTAAAGTGTTGATAACTCTATCTCTGATTGAACCATGCTTAGAAGTGTTGATAACTGTATCTCTGATTGAACCATGTTGTAAATTATTGATAACTGTAGCTCTGATTGAACCATGTTTACAGTGTTGGTAACTGTATCTCTGATTGAACCATGTTGTAAAGTGTTGATAACTGTATCTCTGATTGAACCATGTTTAAAGTGTTGATAACTGTATCTCTGATTGAACCATGTTATAAAGTGTTGATAACTGTATCTCTGATTGAACCATGTTATAAAGTGTTGATAACTGTATGCTCTGATTGAACCATGTTGTAAAGTGTTGATAACTGTATCTCTGATTGAACCATGTTGTAAAGTGTTGATAACTGTATGCTCTGATTGAACCATGTTGTAAAGTGTTGATAACTGTATCTCTGATTGAACCATGTTGTACAGTGTTGGTAACTGTCTGTTTAGGTGAAACCAGGGTACCCAGGAAGACCCACCAAGACCAATTAGGTGAGTTTCTACCTTCACAGCACAACAGCTGCAGTGGCACAATATGGTATTCTGAACACAGTGTGTACTATATTATGTTACCTCTTAGTAGTAGTAGATAGTAGGATGGATTAGAGTCAACTACCACAATATGTAATGTAACTGATATGAATTAATTCATTTAGGAGTAAATATTCTGGGTATTGTCGTGGAAATCCCCCCAAATAATGGGAGAGGTCAATCACCAATCAGCATATTACTTTATTCAAAACGTATGGAATAATACATTATGGCCGTTCTCTTGCATTTCAAAGATGATGGTACAAAAAATACAAAAGAACGGTTGTTTTTTTCTTTGTATTATCTTTTACCAGATCTATTGTGTTGTATTCTCCTACACTCCTTTCACATTTCCACAAACTTCAAAGTGTTTCCTTTCAAATGGTACCAAGAATATGCATATCCTTGCTTCAGGGCCTGAGTTATAGGCAGTTTGATTTAGGTATGTTTAGGATAACATTTAAAAAAGGGTCCGATCCTTAAGAGGTTTAATAAGGAAGCAGGTCACAATACACACACAGGTGAATACATGAATAGTGAATAGAGTGCTCTGCAATAATGAGGCTGGTTCACCCAAGTACACAAACACCAACCCATTCTATGGAATGCAGGCTCCGTCAGACCGGAGGATTAGAACTACCACAACATATGTCACTGATATGAATGAATTCTTTTTTTTTACCTTTATTTAACAAGTCAGTTAAGAACAAATCCTTATTTTCAATGACAGCCTAGGAACAGTGGGTTAACTGCCTTGTTTATGAGTCCAACACTCTAACCACGAGGCTAGCTGCAATTAGAAGTAAATAGCCTGGGTATTGACAAGGAGTAAATATCCCAGGTATTGATAAGGGAGAACTGGACATAAGCATGAACCCATTGGAAGTAATTTGATAGGATTCTAAGTAGCACAGTATTGACTAGTAAATCATCTGATATGATTTACATTTCTAAGTGGTTCTGTACTGGATAAGTAAATACATGGCCACACTGATGAACTACTTCTGTGTTGAACAGGTGATCATGTTGAAGAAGAGTGAGGCTGAGATCACCTGATCACCATAACAACCATCAGAATGGAACTCATGGAATTCTAATATAGAACTGTGAGTCACAATGCTGTATGTTGTTACATTGTAGCTCCACCTGCTGGAACAATAGTGGCATTTGATCAAATGTGATCTATTAACTGATACATGTATTATTCTGATTGGAATGTGTTTTAATATAATGTGTGTTGTATTATTCATTCAGCAGCTGTCCTTTAACATCAGTCATATACTGGTCATATACTGTATAGCATTATGGTTGATACATTGTAAATGCCTTCACTTTTCATGTCTATACAGATCAACTGATAGGTGTTGAGGTTCAGGCATTATTGTTACAGGTTCAGTATAATGTTATACCGTTACATGTTACAGAGATAGAAAACATACAGGAGAGGAGAATTCAATTATTATAATTATTTACTTTATTTTTCCCATTTTGGTCTCTATAGTTGTTCATCATTATTTGATTTAAACATGAAACTAATGTAGGCCTTTTGTTTTATTGTGGTTGTTTTGTGCAAAACCATTATTTTTCAATGAATCATCCAGGTAAGATATTGCTTTTGTCTTTGTAGCATATATAATGAAATAAATGATTTTCTTCAATCATGTAGCCTGTTTTTTAATCTGTTCTGAATGACATCACAACCACTCTGTTTTTCATTTCACTCACTTCCCTTTATGTATCTTCTAAATACTCCATTCCAGGTTTCCCCTACAGCCCCCAGGGCCTTGAGTATCTTCTAAATACTCCATTCCAGGTTTCCCCTACAGCCCCCAGGGCCTTGAGTATCTTCTAAATGCTCCATTCCAGGTTTCCCCTATAGCCCCCAGGGCCTTGAGTATCTTCTAAATGCTCCATTCCAGGTTTCCCCTACAGCCCCCAGGGCCTTGAGTATCTTCTAAATGATCCATTCCAGGTTTCCCCTACAGCCCCCAGGGCCTTGAGTATCTTCTAAATACTCCATTCCAGGTTTCCCCTACAGCCCCCAGGGCCTTGAGTATCTTCTAAATGCTCCATTCCAGGTTTCCCCTACAGCCCCCAGGGCCTTGAGTATCTTCTAAATGCTCCATTCCAGGTTTCCCCTACAGCCCCCAGGGCCTTGAGTATCTTCTAAATACTCCATTCCAGGTTCCCCCTACAGCCCCCAGGGCCTTGAGTCATTTCTGCCATACTGATCAACAACTGACAGTGAAAGTCACATTTATTTTATATGATCAATGTTCTTCGCACATCCCTAGTTGTTGTAAATTGAAATATTTACCACAGCCTACTTGTTGTCCAGTGGCGATTTTAGCTGTAAATCTTGGTGGGTCAAGGAATTTTTTTTTCGATTCATGCCAACAAAGCCACTACACTACACAACACAAAACTAAACAATACATTAATTGCACTATAACGGTGACAAACGTTTCACATAAACTATTTAGGGCCTACATGAAGCTGTCCCAACAGCAGAGACTTCTTTTCAGCACCACGGAGTGACTCCTTACCACCACTACCCATGAGCCTCAGTGGAGCCTTGTCTGGCAGCGAAACAGTTCATTCAGCCTCATTAACTGCCTTTAAAAAAACATAGCTGATATGGCTGACTTGTTTAAACAAATGTGGTTTCTGCTGACAATTGAGATGTACAACTATGGCATAAGGGAACGATGAGTGGATAAGAGGCAGTCGTAATTTTGATTAAGACAATGAGTGAGCTGAGACGGACGTAATGCAATATAACTATTTGTTCAGCACTTTTGAAATGTACAGCGACAGAATTCATAACATGGGCCGTTCTTACAGTATTCTACCTGTACACCAAGTCAGAACCTTGGGATATAAAAAGGGGGCATATAAGCAGACAATAAAAGCTTATTATAAACATTTTTGGGGGTGGCACGGCGGTCCTTCTTGTGGGCAAATTTTCTCATGAAACTTTGTCATCAAAGTCTGTCGTTCTCTGTATTTATGGTGCTTTCAAGACAACTGGGAACTCTGGAAAAAAAACAAGGTCGAATCATGACGTCAGTTATCTTCAGGTCGGAGCTCTAGAAAGAGGCCATAGTTGAATTTTCTAGCTCTCCCTGTAGATTTTGCGGCGACGTTGTGTCCCCATGAGTGACAGAACACTGAGCCAATCACGGCGCAACTACAGAACATTACCAACCCCTACGCTCTGTATTTTCCGCTGGCTGCCCCTCCACCACAGAAAGCACTGAGCTATGCGGAAACACCTGCATTTTGGAGCTGCCTTAAGAAAGAACAAAAGAGACCATGTTTGTATGCGGTTTTATTGACCGACCTTCATGTCTTAAAGTAATGATGGACTGTTGTTTCTTTTTGCTTATTTGAGCTGTTCTTGCCATAATATGGACTTGGTATTTTACCAAATAGGGCTATCTTCTGTATACCACCCCTACCTTGTCACAACACAACAATCAACACTGTTTCCATAAACACTGAGCAGACACTGTTGTCGGTGTCAGGAGAGGAGAATGGCTGCCGTTTTACAGTCCCCTAACCAATTGTGCTATTGTGTGTGTTTTTGTACATCCTGACCATGTCTGTAATACCCATGTTTCAAGCAGACCACCATAGTCCCTGTGCCCAAGAATGCGAAGGTAACCTGCCTAAAAGACTACCGCCCAGTAGCACTCACATTGGTAGCCATGAAGTGCTTTGAAAGGCTGGTCATGGCTCACATCAACACCATCATCCCAGAAACCCTATACCCACCCAATTTGCATACCGCCCCAACAGATCCACAGATAACGCAGTCTCTATTACAAACCATACTGCAGTTCCCCACCTGGATAAAAGAAACACCTATGTAAGAATCCTGTTCATTGCCTACAGCTCAGCGTTCAACACCATAGTGCCCTCAAAGCTCCTCAATAAGCTAAGGATCCTGGGACTAAACACCTCCCTCTGCAACTGGATCCTGAATTTCCTGTCAGACTGCCCGCAGGTGGTGAGGGTAGGCAACAACACATCTGCCACACTGATCCTCAACCCCGGGAACCCACAGGGGTGCGTGCTTAGTCCCCTCCTGTACTCCCTGTTCACCCACAGCTGATTGACCAAGCAGGACTCCAACACTATCATTAAGTTTGCTGACGACACAACGGTGGTAGGCCTGATCACCGACAAAGATGAGACAGCCTATAGGGAGGAGGTCAGAGACCTGCAGTGTGGTGCTAGGACAACAAGCTCCCCTCAATGTGAGCAAGACAAAGGAGATGATCGTAGACTACAGGAAAAGGAGGGCTGTACACGCCCCCATTAACATTGACAGGGCTGTAGCGGGACGGGTCGAGAGCTTCAAGTTCCTTGGTGTCCACATCACCAACAAACTGTCTGGTCCGAACACACCAAGACAGTCATCAAGAGGGCACGACAATAGCTTTTCCCCCTCAGGAGACTGAAAAGATTTGGCATGGGTCCCCAGATCCTCAAAAAGTTCTACAGCTAAACCATCGAGAGCATCCTGACCGGTTGCATCCCCGCCTGGTATGGCAGCTGATCGGCCTCCGACAGCAAGGCACTACAGAGGGTAGTGAGAACAGTACATCACTGGGGGCAAGCTTCCTGCCATCTAGGACCTTTATACCAGGCGTTGTAAGAGGAAGGCCCAAAAAATGGTCAGAGACTCCAGTCATCAAGTCATAGACTGTTCTCCCTGCTACCACACGGCAAGCAGTACCAGAGCGCCAAGTCCTGGTCTAAAAGGCTCCTTAACAGCTTTTACCCCCAAGCTGTAAGACTTCTGACAAATGTATAAAATGGCCACCCGGACATTTACATTTGTTTTTGCACTGCTACTATTCACTGTTCATTATCTATGCATAGTCACTTTACCCCTACCTACCATACAAATTACCTGGTCTAACCTGTATCCCCACATATTGACTTGGTACCAGCACCCCCTGTATATAGCCTCATTATTGTTATGTCATTTTATTGTGTTACTCTATATTTTCTTTTTGACTTTAGTTAATTTTGTAAATATATTCTTAACTCTATTTCTTGAACTACATTGTTGGTTAGGGGCTTGTAAGTAAGCATTTCACGGTAAAAGTCTACACCTGTTGTATTCAGCATGTGACAAATAAAATGTTATTTAATTTGATAGCATGGCGTCAGAAATGGAGGTAGAGTAATCTGATCCTAGATCTGTGGGACAACTTCTACCGAAAGTATCATCCATGTCTGCAGCCAGGGAATGTAATAGATGTATCACAGTGTACAGTATTACACCGTTACAACACATGGAGCACTGCCATCTAGTGGACAAATCAGGACACAACACATGGAGCACTGCCATTTAGTGGACAAATTAGGATACAACACATAGAACCTCTAGGTATTGGAAGCTTTATTTGGCAAGTTGGCAACCATAAACTGGTGTTGCTCAAGATAAACACACAAAACGACATTATAGAAAAATGGTTCCAGTCAGTGGTGTCTGTATGTTCTCATAAACTAACTCTAACTCTGTTGATGGAGGTCAAGGCTGCAGCGTCTAAAGAGAAGTACATGATAAACTGACTCTAACTCTGTTGTGGAAACTTCACACCTCTCTGTTTCTGATACTGTTGACGGCGGTCAAGGCCCCAGCGTCTAAAGATAATTCTGTTGGTCACGAAAAGGGAAGGAGGGAGAAAGAAGATTAGAGAAAGGAGAAGTAAAGTTGTTCACCGCTGCTGAAGAAAGCATATTTTTCCACCCACCATTTTTCCAACAATTGTTTAAAGACAGATTATTTAACTTATAACTCACTGTATCACAATTCCAGTGGGTCAGAAGTTTACATACACTAAGTTGACTGTGCCTTTAAACAGCTTGGAAAATTCCAGAAAATGATGTCATGGGTTTAGAAGCTTCTGATAGGCTAATTGATGTAATTTGAGTCAATTGGAGGTGTACCTGTGGATGTATTTCAAGGCCTACCTTCAAACTCGGTGCCTCTTTGCTTGACATCATGGGAAAATCAAAAGAAATCAGCCAAGACCTCAGAAAATAAATTGTAGACCTCCACAAGTCTGGTTCATCCTTGGGGGCAATTTCCAAACACCTGAAGGTACCACGCTCATCTGTACAAACAATAGTAAGCAAGTATAAACACCATGGGACTAAGCAGCCGTCATACAGCTCAGGAAGGAGACGCGTTCTGTTTCCTAAAGATGAACGTACTTTGGTGCAAAAAGTGCAAATCAATCCCAGAACAACAACAAAGGACCTTGTGAAGATGCTGGAGGAAACAGGTACAAAAGTATCTATATCCACAGTAAAACGAGTCTTATATCAACATAACCTGAAAGGCCGCTCAGCAAGGAAGAAGCCACTGCTCCAAAACCGCCATAAAAAGCCAGACTACGGTTTGCAACTGCAGATGGGGACAAAGATCATACTTTTTGGAGAAATGTCCTCTGGTCTGATGAAACAAAAATAGAACTGTTTGGCCATAATGACCATCGTTATGTTTGGAGGAAAAAGGGGGAGGCTTGCAAGCCAAAGAATACCATCCATCCCAACCGTGAAGCACGGGGGTGGCAGCATCATGTTGTGGGTGTGTTTTGCTGTAGGAGGGACTGGTGCACTTCACAAAATAGATGGCATCATGAGAAATGAAAATGATGTGGATATATTGAAGCAACATCTCAAGACATCAGTCAGGAAGTTAAAGCTTGGTTGCAAATGGGTCTTCCAAATGGACAATGACCCCAAGCCTACTTCCAAAGTTGTGGCAAAATGGCTTAAAGACAACAAAGTCAAGGTATTGGAGTGGCCATCACAAAAAGCTGACCTCAATCCTATAGAAAATTTGTGGGCAGAACTGAAAAAGCTTGTGCGAGCAAGGAGGCCTACAAACCTGACTCAGTTACAACGGCTCTGTCAGAAGGAATGGGCAAAATTCACCCAACGTATTGTGGGAAGCTTGTGCAAGGCTACCCGAAACATTTGACCCAAGTTAAACAATTTAAAGGCAATGCTACCAAATACCTATTGAGTATAGGTAAACTTCTGACCCACTGGGAATGTGATGAAAGAAATAAAAGCTGAAATAAATCATTATCTCTACTATTATTCTTACATTTCACATTCTTAAAATGAAGTGGCGATCCTAACTGACCTAAAACAGAGAATTGATACTGGGATTAAATGTCAGGAATTGTGAAAAACTGAGTTTAAATGTATTTTGTGGAAACTTCCGACTTCAACTGTGTCTCTCTCTCTCTCTCACACAGACATGTAACACACAACACAACCTCACAATGCTAAATGCTACCAGCTAGGCCTCTGGCTGTAGTGGCTTGTGTGTTTGACTTTCAGATAAAAAGCCTCTGGGGGTGAAAGTGAGACAGACAGACTAGTTCAGAAGAGATGGTAGAACATGCTACATCATTCATAACACAACATGCTACATCAATATTAGCAAACACAACATGCTACATCATTCATAACAAACACAACATGCTACATAATTCATAACAAACACAACATGCTACATCACTCATAACAAACACAACATGCTACATCATTCATAACACAACATGCTACATCATTCATAACACAACATGCTACATCATTCATAACACAACATGATACATCACTCATAACACAACATGCTACATCACTCATAACACAACATGCTACATCACTCATAACAAACACAACATGCTACATCATTCATAACAAACACAACATGCTACACCATTCAATACAAACACAACATGCTACATCATTCATAACAAACGCAACACGCTATAACATTCATAACACAACATGCTACATCATTCATAACAAACACAACATGCTACATCCTTCATAACAAACACAACATGCTACATCATTCATAACAAACACAACATGCTACATCATTCATAACAAACGCAACACGCTACATCATTCATAACACAACATGCTACATCATTCATAACAAACACAACATGCTACATCCTTCATAACAAACACAACATGCTACATCATTCATAACAAACACAACATGCTACATCATTCATAACAAACACAACATGCTACATCATTCATAACACAACATGCTACATCATTCATAACACAACATGCTACATCATTCATAACACACACAACATGCTACATCATTCATAACACAACATGCTACATCATTCAAAACACAACATGCTACATCATTCATAACAAACACAACATGCTACATCATTCATAGCAAACACAACATGCTACATCATTCATAACAAACACAACATGCTACATAATTCATAACACAACACAACATGCTACATCATTCATAACAAACACAACATGCTACATCATTCATAACAAACACAACATGCTACATCATTCATAACAAACACAACATGCTACATCATTCATAACACAACATGCTACATCATTCATAACAAACACAACATGCTACATCATTCATAACACAACATGCTACATCATAACAAACACAACATGCTACATCATTCATAACAAACACAACATGCTACATCATTCATAGCAAACACAACATGCTACATCATTCATAACAAACACAACATGCTACATAATTCATAACACAACACAACATGCTACATCATTCATAACAAACACAACATGCTACATCATTCATAACAAACACAACATGCTACATCATTCATAACAAACACAACATGCTACATCATTCATAACACAACATGCTACATCATTCATAACAAACACAACATGCTACATCATTCATAACACAACACGCTATATAATTCATAACACAACACGCTACATCATTCATAACAAACACAACATGCTACATCATTCATAACACAACATGCTACATCATTCATAACACAACATGCTACATCATTCATAACACAACATGATACATCACTCATAACACAACATGCTACATCACTCATAACACAACATGCTACATCACTCATAACAAACACAACATGCTACATCATTCATAACAAACACAACATGCTACACCATTCAATACAAACACAACATGCTACATCATTCATAACAAACGCAACACGCTATAACATTCATAACACAACATGCTACATCATTCATAACAAACACAACATGCTACATCCTTCATAACAAACACAACATGCTACATCATTCATAACAAACACAACATGCTACATCATTCATAACAAACGCAACACGCTACATCATTCATAACACAACATGCTACATCATTCATAACAAACACAACATGCTACATCCTTCATAACAAACACAACATGCTACATCATTCATAACAAACACAACATGCTACATCATTCATAACAAACACAACATGCTACATCATTCATAACACAACATGCTACATCATTCATAACACAACATGCTACATCATTCATAACACAACATGCTACATCATTCATAACACACACAACATGCTACATCATTCATAACACAACATGCTACATCATTCAAAACACAACATGCTACATCATTCATAACAAACACAACATGCTACATCATTCATAGCAAACACAACATGCTACATCATTCATAACAAACACAACATGCTACATAATTCAAAACACAACACAACATGCTACATCATTCATAACAAACACAACATGCTACATCATTCATAACAAACACAACATGCTACATCATTCATAACAAACACAACATGATACATCACTCATAACACAACATGCTACATCACTCATAACACAACATGCTACATCACTCATAACAAACACAACATGCTACATCATTCATAACAAACACAACATGCTACACCATTCAATACAAACACAACATGCTACATCATTCATAACAAACGCAACACGCTATAACATTCATAACACAACATGCTACATCATTCATAACAAACACAACATGCTACATCCTTCATAACAAACACAACATGCTACATCATTCATAACAAACACAACATGCTACATCATTCATAACAAACGCAACACGCTACATCATTCATAACACAACATGCTACATCATTCATAACAAACACAACATGCTACATCCTTCATAACAAACACAACATGCTACATCATTCATAACAAACACAACATGCTACATCATTCATAACAAACACAACATGCTACATCATTCATAACACAACATGCTACATCATTCATAACACAACATGCTACATCATTCATAACACAACATGCTACATCATTCATAACACACACAACATGCTACATCATTCATAACACAACATGCTACATCATTCAAAACACAACATGCTACATCATTCATAACAAACACAACATGCTACATCATTCATAGCAAACACAACATGCTACATCATTCATAACAAACACAACATGCTACATAATTCATAACACAACACAACATGCTACATCATTCATAACAAACACAACATGCTACATCATTCATAACAAACACAACATGCTACATCATTCATAACAAACACAACATGCTACATCATTCATAACACAACATGCTACATCATTCATAACAAACACAACATGCTACATCATTCATAACACAACATGCTACATCATAACAAACACAACATGCTACATCATTCATAACAAACACAACATGCTACATCATTCATAGCAAACACAACATGCTACATCATTCATAACAAACACAACATGCTACATAATTCATAACACAACACAACATGCTACATCATTCATAACAAACACAACATGCTACATCATTCATAACAAACACAACATGCTACATCATTCATAACAAACACAACATGCTACATCATTCATAACACAACATGCTACATCATTCATAACAAACACAACATGCTACATCATTCATAACACAACACGCTATATCATTCATAACACAACACGCTACATCATTCATAACAAACACAACATGCTACATCATTCATAACACAACATGCTACATCATTCATAACACAACATGCTACATCATTCATAACACAACATGATACATCACTCATAACACAACATGCTACATCACTCATAACACAACATGCTACATCACTCATAACAAACACAACATGCTACATCATTCATAACAAACACAACATGCTACACCATTCATAACAAACACAACATGATACATCATTCATAACAAACACAACATGCTACATCATTCATAACAAACACAACATGCTACATCATTCATAACACAACATGCTACATCATTCATAACACAACATGCCACATCATTCATAACACAACATACTACATCATTCATAACACAACATGATACATCATTCATAACACAACATGCTACGTCAATCATAACAAACACAACATGCTACATCATTCATAACACAACATGCTACATCATTCATAACAAACACAACATGCTACATCATTCATAACACAACATACTACATCATTATTAACAAACACAACATGCTACATCATTCATAACACAACATGCTACATCATAACAAACACAACATGCTACATCATTCATAACACAACACGCTATATCATTCATAACACAACACGCTATATCATTCATAACACAACACGCTACATCATTCATAACAAACACAACATGCTTCATCCTTCATAACAAACACAACATGCTACATCATTCATAACACAACACGCTATATCATTCATAACACAACACGCTACATCATTCATAACACAACATGCTACATAATTCATAACACAACACAACATGCTACATCATTCATAACAAACACAACATGCTACATCATTCATAACAAACACAACATGCTACATCATTCATAACAAACACATGCTACATCATTCATAACAAACACAACATGCTACATCATTCATAACACAACATGCTACATCATTCATAACAAACACAACATGCTACATCATTCATAACACAACATACTACATCATTATTAACAAACACAACATGCTACATCATTCATAACACAACACGCTACATCATAACAAACACAACATGCTACATCATTCATAACACAACCCGCTATATCATTCATAACACAACACGCTACATCATTCATAACACAACATGCTACATCATTCATAACACAACATGCTACATCATTCGTAACACAACATGCTACATCATTCATAACAAAACATGCTACATCATTCATAACACAACATGCTACATCATTCATAACACAACATGCTACATCATTCATAACAAACACAACATGCTACATCATTCATAACAAACACAACATGCTACATCATTCATAACAAACACAACATGCTACATCATTTATAACAAACACAACATGCTACATCATTCATAACAAACACAACATGATACATCATTCATAACACAACATGCTACATCATTCATAACACAACATGCTACATCATTCATAGCAAACACAACATGCTACATCATTCATAACACAACATACTACATCATTCATAACACAACATGCTACATCATTCATAACACAACATGCCACATCATTCATAACACAACATACTACATCATTCATAACACAACATGATACATCATTCATAACACAACATGCTACATCATTCATAACAAACACAACATGCTACATCATTCACAACACAACATGCTACGTCAATCATAACAAACACAACATACTACATCATTCATAACACAACACAACATAATTCATAACACAACATGCTACATCATTCATAACACAACATGCTATGTCAATCATAACAAACACAACATGCTACATCATTCATAACACAACACAACATAATTCATAACACAACATGCTTCATCCTTCATAAAACAACATGCTACATAATTCATAACAAATTCAACATTATACATCATTCACATCACAACATGCTACATCATTCATAACACAACACAACATAATTCATAACACAACATGCTTCATCCTTCATAAAACAACATGCTACATAATTCATAACAAATTCAACATTATACATCATTCACATCACAACATGCTACATCATTCATAACACAAAATGCTACATCATTCATAACACAACATGAAACATCATTCATAACACACCATGCTACATCATTCATAACACATCATGCTACATCATTCATAACACAACATGCTACATCCTTCATAACACAACATGCTACATCCTTCATAACAAACACAACATGCTACATCATTCATAACACAACATGCTACATCATTCATAACACAACATGATACATCATTCATAACACAACATGCTACATCATTCATAACAAACAGAACATGCTACATCCTTCACAACACAACATGCTACATCATTCATAACACAACATGCTACATCATTCATAACACAACATGCTACATCATTCATAACACAACATGCTACATCATTCATAACACAACATGCTACATCATTCATAACACAACATGCTACATCATTCATAACACAACATGCTACATCATACATAACAAACACAACATGCTACATCATTCATAACACTGATATGAGATGGTGTCGACTGAGATGGTTGACTCGCTTCGCGTTCTTAGGACACTATGCAGTATTTTGTATTGTGTTTTGTATTGTATTTTGTATTATGTTTGCTGGTGTTTACGGACATATTCAATCAGTCCCTATCCCAGTCTGCTGTTCCCACATGCTTCAAGAGGGCCACCATTGTTCCTGTTCCCAAGAAAGCTAAGGTAACTGAGCTAAATGACTACCGCCCCGTAGCATTCACTTCTGTCATTATGCTTTGAGAGACTATTCAAGGATCATATCTCCTCCACCTATTGCTTACCACACCAATAGGTCCACAAATGACGCAATCACAATCACACTGCACACTGTCCTAACCCATCTGGAAAAGAGGAATACCTATGTTAGAATGCTGTTTACGAATTACAACTCAGCATTTAACACCGTAGTAACCTCCAAACTCGTCATTAAGCTTGAGACCCTGGGTCTTGACCCGGCCCTGTGCAATTGGACTTTCTGACGGGCCGCGCCCAGGTGGTGAGGGTCGGAAACAACATCTTCACCCCGCTGATCCCCCACACACAAACTGGACCTGTTGAAAATACCTGCTTTAATCAGTCAGTTGATTACAAAGATGACATTGAATGTTCCTGAGTGGCCTAGTTACAGTTTTGACTGAAATCAGCTTGAAAATCTATGACAAGACTTGAAAATGGCTGTCTAGCAATGATCAACAACCAACTTGACAGATATAGAAGATTTTTTAAAAGAACAATGTACAAATTTTGTACCATCCAGGTTTGCAAAGCTCTTAGAGACTTACCCAGAAATACTTACAGCTCTTAGAGACTGACCCAGAAATACTTACAGCTCTTAGAGACAGAAATACTTACAACTCTTAGGGACAGAAATACTTACAGCTCTTAGACACAGAAATACTTACAGCTCTTCGAGACAGAAATACTTACAACTCTTAGGGACAGAAATACTTACAGCTCTTAGACACAGAAATACTTACAGCTCTTAGAGACAGAAATACTTACAGCTCTTAGAGACAGAAATACTTACAACTCTTAGGGACAGAAATACTTACAGCTCTTAGAGCCTTACCCAGAAATACTTACAGCTGTAATAACTATTCGCTGCCAAATGTGATTCTAACATCAAATCACATGCGCCGAATTCAACAGGTGTAGGTAGACCTTACCATGGAATGCTTACTTACAAGCCCATAACCAACAATGCAGTTTAACAAAGACAAAAAAGAATAAGAAATAAAAATAACATTGAAGAGCAGCAGTAAAATAACAATAGAGTGACTATATACAGGGGGTACAGAGTTAATGTATTGAATCAGGGGTGTGAATTAGATATTATGTTTCATTTCATTTTCAATAAATTACATTTCTAAAAACATGTTTTCACTTTGTCATTGTGAGGTATTGTGATGTCATTGTGAGGAATTATGATGTCATTGTGGGGTATTGTGATGTCATTATGGGGTATTGTGATGTCATTGTGGGGTACTGTGATGTCATTAGGGGGTATTGTGATATCATTGTGGGGTATTGTGATGTCATTGTGGGGTATTGTGATGTCATTGTGAGGTATTATGATGTCATTGTGGGGTACTGTGATGTCATTATGGGGTATTGTGATGTCATTGTGGGGTACTGTGATGTCATTATGGGGTATTGTGATGTCATTGTGGGGTATTGTGATGTCATTGTGGGGTATTGTGATGTCATTGTGGGGTATTGTGATGTCATTCTGGGGTATTGTGATGTCATTGTGGGGTATTGTGATGTCATTCTGGGGTATTGTGATGTCATTGTGGGGTATTGTGATGTCATTGTGGGGTATTGTGATGTCATTCTGGGGTATTGTGATGTCATTGTGGGGTATTGTGATGTCATTCTGGGGTATTGTGATGTCATTGTGGGGTATTGTGATGTCATTGTGGGGTATTGTGATGTCATTGTGGGGTATTGTGATGTCATTGTGGGGTATTGTGATGTCATTGTGGGGTATTGTGATGTCATTGTGGGGTATTGTGATGTCATTGTGGGGTATTGTGATGTCATTGTGGGGTATTGTGATGTCATTGTGGGGTATTGTGATGTCATTGTGGGGTATTGTGATGTCATTGTGGGGTATTGTGATGTCATTGTGGGGTATTGTGTGTAGGTGGGTGAGAAATAACATCTATTTAATGCATTCTGAATTCAGGCTGGAACACAACAAAATGTGGAATAAGTCAAGGGGTATGAATACTTTCTGAAGGCACTGTATTTAATTGCAAATAAACAATTATGTTTTAAGTGAGTAGGCATTGGTCTTTCGCCAAAAAATAAAGGAAATTCACATGAGCATCACAATGCCTTCTACACCCATGCTCTACCAAGTTTTTCCAGCACACAGCTTTGACCTACTATAGTAGCTATGTTGCTCTATTGTACTTCAAACAATGTGGAGGCAGGTTGCTTAGGATTCAAACATTCTCTGTTGGTGCTAATACCCATCAGACATTTCTAAACCCAGAGGCACAATATCGCCAGACTTTGGGTAATGGTTGTGAAACAGACCAATGAGACCAGGCCGGGTTTTGGGGTTAGAGAAGTCACAAAGAGAAGTGAAACATTCTTCTTTAGTTGTTCATTTTCTAGAAATATAAAGGCGCAACCTAGATTAGAGACAATGTCTTCAGTAGTGGAACATGTTATTACTCCACTAGATTAGAGACAATGTCTTCAGTAGTGGAACATGTTATTACTCCACTAGATTAGAGACAATGTCTTCAGTAGTGGAACATGTTATTACTCCAACCTAGATTAGAGACAATGTCTTCAGTAGTGGAACATGTTATTACTCCACTAGATTAGAGACAATGTCTTCAGTAGTCGAACATGTTATTACTCCACTAGATTAGAGACAATGTCTTCAGTAGTCGAACATGTTATTACTCCACTAGATTAGAGCCAATGTCTTCAGTAGTGGAACATGAAAGTGACAAACTGACACATTTTCTAACACATTTTAGGAAGCTTTATTTGACAAGTTAGCAACCATACAATGGTGTTGCTCAAGCTAAACACACACAATGACATTATAGAAAAATACAATTTCCAATTTCACATGAACAAACAGAATTTAACAGAGCAGCTCAATATAAAACACATTGAAACCTTTACATCATTCATCATGGACATAACACTACAACTTTCCTTCTGTTAGTAGTAATGAAGCCTTTACATCATTCATCATGGACATAACACTACAACTTTCCTTCTGTTAGTAGTAATGAAGCCTTTTCATCATGGACATAACACTACAACTTTCCTTCTGTTAGTAGTAATGAAGCCTTTACAACTGATACTGTCAGCTGGTTCCAGTCTGTGGTGTCTGTATGTTCTCATGATAAACTGACTCTAACTCTGTTGATGGAGGTCAAGGCTGCAGCGTCTAAAGAGAAGTGTGTTGGTGTGAAAAGGGAAGGAGGGAGAGAGAAAATAAGAGAAATGAGAAGTAAAGAGATGGACCGACAGGGTTGTGGTTTTTCACCGCTGCTGAAGACAGCATCTTTTTCCACCCACCATGACGTTCTGATGAACAGGGTTACTAGGTAAAGAGAGAGGAGAGAGAGATGAGTGAGGGACAGAGGAGCTGATCCAGTCTACTACAGTGAAGACCTCCAACACCACAGGAACAGTTACACACCCCAACAGGTCTCAGTGTTTAATGTGTAGTTAGATACATTTATACACCCCAACAGGTCTCAGTGTTTAATGTGTAGTTAGATACATTTATACACCCCAACATACAGTCAAATTATAATGACTGATTCAATCAGATGTTTGACTGGTGTTTTAAGTGTTTAGAACTCTGAATGTACATCATACAGAATACGTACAGTTGAAGTCGGAAGTTTACATACACCTTAGCCAACTACATTTAAACTTAGTTTTTCACAATTCCTGACATTTAATCCCAGTAAAAATGTCCTGTCTTAGATCAGTTAGGATCACCACTTTATTTCAAGAATGTGAAATGTCAGAATAATAGTAGAGAGAATTATTTATTTCAGCTTTTATTTCTTTCATCACATTCCCAGTGGGTCAGAAGTTTACATACACTCAATTAGTATTTTTTATTTGTATTGTTTAACTTGGGTCAAACGTTTCAGGTAGCCTTCCACAAGCTTCCCACAATAAGTTGGGTGAATTTTGTAACTGATTCAGGTTTGTAGGCCTCCTTGCTCTCACACACTTTCAGTTCTGCCTACAAATTTTCTATAGGATTGATGGCAGGGCTTTGTGATGGCCACTCCAATACCTTGACTTTGTTGTCCTTAAGCCATTTTGCCACAACTTTGGACGTATGCTTGGGGTCATTGTCCATTTGGAAGACCCATTTGCGACCAAGCTTTAACTTCCTGACATATGTCTTGAGATGTTGCTTCAATATATCCACATCATTTTCCATCCTCATGATGCCATCTATTTTGTGAAGTGCACCAGTCCCTCCTACAGCAAAGCACCCCCACAACATGATGCTGCCACCCCCGTGCTTCACGGTTGGGATGGTGTTCTTTGGCTTGCGAGCCTCCCCTTTTTCCTCTAAACATAACGATGGTCATTATGGCCAAACAATTCTATTTTTGTTTCATCAGACCAGAGGACATTTCTCCAAAAAGTACGATCTTTGTCCCCATGTGCAGTTGCAAACCGTAGTCTGGCTTTTTATGGCGGTTTTGGAGCAGTGGCTTTTTCCTTGCTGAGCGACCTTTCAGGTTATGTCAATATAGGACTCGTTTTACTGTGGATATAGATACTTTTGTACCTGTTTCCTCCAGCAACTTCACAAGGTCCTTTACTGTTGTTCTGGGATTGATTTGCACTTTTTGCACCAAAGTATGTTCAGAACGCGTCTCCTTCCTGAGCGGTATGATGGCTTCGTGGTCCCATTGTGTTTATACTTGCGTACTATTGTTTGTACAGATGAACGTGGTACATTCAGGCATTTGGAAATTGCAAAAAGGATGAACCAGACTTGTGGAAGTCTTCAATTTTGTTTCTGAGGTCTTGGCTGATTTATTTTTATTTTCCCATGATGTCAAGCAAAGAGGCAATGGGTTTGAAAGTAGGCCTTGAAATACATCCACAGGTACACCTCCAATAGTGTATGTAAACATCTGACCCACTGGAATTGTGATACAGTGAAATAATCTGTCTGTAAACAATTGTTGGAAAAATTACTTGTGTCTTGCACAAAGTAGATGTCCTAACCGACTTGCCAAAACTATAGTTTGTTAACAAGAAATGTGTGGAGTGGTTGAAAAACGAGATTTAATGACTCCAACCTAAGTGTATGTAAACTTCCGACTTCAACTGTACGTACCCATTCAGACTAAAATAGACCTGCTGCAACAGTCAGCAAAGGGAAGAAGAGGGAGGTACATGTACTCTGTGCATGTCTGTGCGTTTGTGTGTGTTTTTGTTTCTCTGCATGTATGTCTGTGTGTGTGGCTCAGTTTGAGTGTCTGTGTCCTGTGTGGCTCAGTTGGTAGAGACTGGTGCTTAGAAAAGTACAAAAATGTATCCGCTCACTTCTGTAAGTCGCTCTGGACAAGAGCGTCTGCTAAATGACTCACTACTGTAAGTCGCTAAATGACAAAAACATATCAAAATACATGTAAAATGTGTGACAGAGGGACAGAGGCGTTTAACAATGGGTGATGTTGTTCACATACAGCTATAACCTCAAACAGACACAGATCTCCTGCTCTGATAAGTCCCTATGTGTGTGTGTGGGGGGGAAGCCTCTATTTTTACTAATGCTTTCAGTTGTACGCCTAGTTTCCTGAAACGGGTCACATCTGTTGTAAGGACATTTGGCTTGGTGACTTTGGGTATTTTGAGCATCATGTTATTTTTTATTTTTTGTATTTATTTATTTATTTCACCTTTATTTAACCTTATTTAACCTTATACTGTTTAAATGTCAGCCACCAGACCAGAGCATCATGTTATACTGTTTAAATGTCAGCCACCAGACCAGAGCATCATGTTATACTGTTTAAATGGAACCAGTTACTACCATTTGGCTCTACTGGCTTTCTACTGGGCCCACCCATAACCACAGCCATACTCTGGACCTGGTTATTACCAAGGGGCTTTCTACTGGGCCCACCCATAACCACAGCCGTACTCTGGACTGGTTATTACCAAGGGGCTTTCTACTGGGCCCACCCATAACCACAGCCATACTCTGGACCTGGTTATAACCAAGGGTCTTTCTACTGGGCCCACCCATAACCACAGCCATACTCTGGACCTGGTTATTACCAAGGGGCTTTCTGCTGGGCCCACCCATAACCACAGCCATACTCTGGACCTGGTTATTACCAAGGGGCTTTCTACTGGACCACCCATAACCACAGCCATACTCTGGACCTGGTTATTACCAAGGGGCTTTCTACTGGGCCCACTCATAACCACAGCCATACTCTGGACCAGGTTATTACCAAGGGGCTTTCTACTGGGCCCACCCATAACCACAGCCATACTCTGGACCTGGTTATTACCAAGGGGCTTTCTACTGGGCCCACCCATTACCACAGCCATACTCTGGACCTGGTTATTACCAAGGGGCTTTCTACTGGGCCCACCGATAACCACAGCCATACTCTGGACCTGGTTATTACCAAGGGGCTTTCTACTGGGCCCACCCATAACCACAGCCATACTCTGGACCTGGTTATAACCAAGGGGCTTTCTACTGGGCCCACCCATAACCACAGCCATACTCTGGACCTGGTTATTACCAAGGGGCTTTCTACTGGGCCCACCCATAACCACAGCCATGCTCTGGACCTGGTTATTACCAAGGGGCTTTCTACTGGGCCCACCCATAACCACAGCCATACTCTGGACCTGGTTATTACCAAGGGGTTTTCTACTGGGCCCACCCATAACCACAGCCATACTCTGGACCTGGTTATTACCAAGGGGCTTTCTACTGGGCCCACCCATAACCACAGCCATACTCTGGACCTGGTTATTACCAAGGGGCTTTCTACTGGAACCACCCATAACCACAGCCATACTATAGACCTGGTTATTACCAAGGGGCTTTCTACTGGAACCACCCATAACCACAGCCATACTATAGACCTGGTTATTACCAAGGGGTTTTCTATTGACATATCCTCTATTGTTGATGTTGCTTTCTCTGATCACCACTGGGAATTTTTACTACCTTGTTGCCAGTCCAAACGTTAATGAAATAAAAACATTGTAAATTAAGGGCAAACATTGGTGCATAGCTCCAGTAAAGTTGAAAAAGGACACATCCAAATGGAGAGGCCCTTGGATGACTGAGGAAACTAATACATTGAAGAGAAACTGCAGAAAGGCAGAGTGGATTTGGATGAAGTCAAAGTTGCAGGTCCATTATGATATTCTGAGAGAGCATCATATATAACAAGGCCATTAGAAATGAGAGAGCATCATATATAACAAGGCCATTAGAAATGAGAGAGCATCATATATAACAAGGCCATTAGAAATGAGAGAGCATCATATATAACAAGGCCATTAGAAATGAGAGAGCATCATATATAACAAGGCCATTAGAAATGAGAGAGCATCATATATAACAAGGCCATTAGAAATGAGAGAGCATCATATATAACAAGGCCATTAGAAATGCCAGATGGGCTCATTTTACTAACTTGATCGATATTAATCAGAATAATTAGAGAGTGCTCTTCTCCACCATTGATGGCCTGATAAATCCTATGTGAACTTTCCTCCACATCTAAATGTGATGAGTTTACAGCATATTTCAGAGATAAGATAACCAACATTAGACTGGGTATCAGTCAAGACCTGATGAGAAGTCTGATGATGTGTACTATGTGTACTATATGCAAAGGCAATATGGATTTATTTTCCCTGGTTGACACAGGCATGGTCAGGAAAATGATATCACAATTTTACCCTTCCATTCCAATCTGTTTTTTGTGCCCACCAAAGCACAGAGACAACCATAGTTAAAGTGGTAACTGATCTTAGAGCCATCACAGAGACAGTCTTAGTTAAAGTGGTAACTGATCTTAGAGCCATCACAGAGACAGTCTTAGTTAAAGTGGTAACTGATCTTAGAGCCAACACAGAGACAGTCTTAGTTAAAGTGGTAACTGATCTTAGAGCCATCACAGAGACAGACTTAGTTGAAGTGGTAACTGATCTTAGAGCCATCACAGAGACAGTCTTAGTTGAAGTGGTAACTTATCTTAGAGCCATCACAGAGACAGTCGTAGTTAAAGTAGTAACTTATCTTAGAGCCAGCACAGAGACAGTCTTAGTTACAGTGGTAAATTATCTTAGAGCCAACACAGATGCCAAACAGTTCTCTGTTCTTGTAACGTTGATGTTCCGGATAGCCTCAGACAACAACATTGATGTATACGCTGATTCGGTGAGCGAGTTTATTGGCAACTGCATCGGTGATGTTGTACCCACGGTGACTATTAAAACCTTCCCCAACCAGAAACCGTGGATTGATGGCAGCATTCGCGCAAAACTGAAAGCACAAACAACTACTTTTAATCAGTGCAAGGCGACCGGAAACATGACAGAATACAAACAGTGTATTCCCTCCGCAAGCAATCAAACAAGCTAAGCGTCAGTATAGAGACAAAGTAGAGTCGCAATTCAACGGATCATACACAAGACGTATGTGGCTACAGTCAATCATGGATTACAAAAAGAAAACCAGCCCCATCGCGGACACCGACGTCTTGCTCACAGACAAATTAAACAACTTCTTTACTCGCTTTGAGGACAATACAGTCCTCAACCTGACACGGCCATCTACCATAACCTGCAGGATCTCCTTTACCGCGGACAACGTGAGTTAAACATTTAAAAGTGTTAACCCTAGCCGCGTCCTCAGAGCATGCGCAGACCAGCTGGCTGGTGTGTTTACGGACATATTCAATCAATCCCTATCCCAGTCTGCTGTTCCCACATGCTTCAAGAGGGCCACCATTGTTCCTGTTCCCAAGAAAGCTAAGGTAACTGAGCTAAATGACTATCGCCCCGAAGCACTCACTTCCGTCTTCATGAAGTGCTTTGAGAGACTAGTCAAGGATCATATCACCTCCACCCTACCTGACACCCTAGACCAACTCCAGTTTGCTTACCTCCCCAATAGGTCCACAGAAGACGCAATCCCAACCACACTCCACAAACCCATCTGGACAAGAGGAATACCTATGTAAGAATGCTGTTCATCAATTACAGCTCAGCATTTAACACCGTAGTACCCTCAACTCGTCACTAAGCTCGAGACCCTGGGTCTCGACCCCACCCTGTGCAACTGGGTCCTGGACTTTCTGACGGGCCGCCCCCACGTGGTGAGGGTAGGAAACATCTCCACCCCGCTGATCCTCAACACTGGGGCCCCTCTCCTGTACTCCCTGTTCACCCATGACTGTGTGGCCGTGCACGCCTCCATCTCAATCATCAAGTTTGCAGACGACACTACAGTGGTAGGCTTGATGACCAACAATGACGAGACGGCCTACAGGGAGGAGGTAAGGGCCCTCAGAGTGTGGTTTCAGGAAAATAACCTCACACTCAATGTCAACAAAACAAAGGAGATGATCGTGGACTTCAGGAAACAGCAGAGGGAGCAGCCCCCCATCTACATTGACGGGACAGTAGTGGAGAAGGTGGAAACTTTTAAGTTCCTCGGTGTACACATCACGGACAAACTGAAATGGTCCACCGACACACACAGCGTGGTGAAGAAGGTGCAACAGCGCCTCTTCAACCCCAGGAGGCTGAAGAAATTTGGCTTGTCACCTAAAACCCTCAAACTTTTACAGATGCACAATTGAGAGCATCCTGTCGGGCTGTATCACCGCCTGGTATGGCAGCTGCTCCGCCCACAACCGTAAGGCTCTCCAGAGGGTAGTGAGGTCTGCACAATGCATCACCGGGGGAAAACTACCTGCCCTCCAGGACACCTATAGCACCCGATGTCACAGGAAGGCCAAAAAGATCATCAAGGACAACAACCACCCGAGCCACTGCCTGTTCACCCCGCTATCATCCAGAAGGCGAGGTCAGTACAGGTGCATCAAAGCGGGGACCGAGAGACTGAAAAACAGCTTCTATCTCAAGGCCATCAGACTGTTAAACAGCCATCACTAACATTGAGTGGCTGCTGCCAACATACTGACTCAAATCTCTAGCTACTTTAAAAATTGGATATAATAAATGTATCACTAGTCAATTTAAACAATGCCACTTTATATAATGTTTACTTACCCTACATTACTCATCTCATATGTATATACTGTACTATATAACATCTACTGTATCTTGCCTATGCCGCATGGCCATCGCTCTTCCATATATTTACATGTACATATTCATTCCTTTACACTTGTGTTTATAAGGTAGTTGTGAAATTGTTAGATTACTTGTTAGATATTGCTGCACAGTCGGAACTAGAAGCCCAAGCATTTCGCTACACTCGCATTAACATCTGCTAACCATGTGAATCTGACCAAGAAAATTTGATTCGAACAAACACAACATGCTACATCATTCTTAACAAACACAACATGTTACATCATTCATAACACGACATGCTACATTTCACAACATGTTACATCATTCATAACACGACATGCTACATTTCACAACAAGCTACATCATTCATAACACAACATGCTACATCATTTATAACACAACATGCTACATCATTCATAACACAACATGCTACATCATTCATAACACAACATGCTACATCATTCATAACAAACACAACATGCTACATCATTCATAACAAACACAACATGCTACATCATTCATAACATAATATAATGTCCCGTGTGGCTCAGTTGGTAGAGCATGGTGTTTGCAACGCCAGGGTTGTGGGTTTGATTCCCACGGGGGACCAGTACAAAAAAAATGTAATAAATGTATGCATTCACTACTGTAAGTCGCTCTGGATAAGAGCGTCTGCTAAATGACTAAAATTTAAAATAATATGCTTCATCATTCATAGCAAACATGCTACATCATTCATAACACAAAATGCTACATCATTCGTAACACAAAATGCTACATCATTCATAACAAACACAACATGCTACATCATTCATAACAAATGCAACATCATTCATAACATAATATGCTTCATCATTCACATCACAACATGCTACCTAAAATCCAAATTAGAGCATGACAGACGTAGGTTTACCATGTTGAGAAATAAGGTGATGAAAGAAAATCAGACAGGCCAAGGCAAACTTTTTTATTAACATAACTGGTGAATCAAAGGGAAATTCTAAATTTATCTGGAAGAATCTAAAAAAGTTAACAGGGAAAGACTATAGTAACACTGCAAAAAGACTAGAAATCATGGTGAATAACAATCTAACACAGGATGCAGTCGAAATAGCAATAGCCTTCAATTCCTACTTTATTGACTCTGTCAGGGTGCTGACACAAAACCCCTCCACTGGTTTATTGGGCTCAGAGGCATGTGCTGCTCATTGATTGACTGTATTGTAATTGTTTTTAACAACCAGGGACTGCGGTTGAAAATTAGCCGGCTGGCTAAAACCGACACATTTACTGAAACATTGATTAATGTGCACTGTCCCTGTAAAAATAACATAATTCACAACACAACATGCTACATCATTCATAACACAACATGCTACATCATTCATAACACAACATGCTACATCATTCATAACACAACATGCTACATCATTCATAACACAACATGCTACATCATTCATAGCAAACACAACATGCTACATCATTCATAGCAAACACAACATGCTACATCATTCATAACAAACAAAACATGCTACATCACTCATAACACAACATGCTACATCAATTTTAACATAAAATGTTACATCATTCATAACAAAGACAACATGCTACATAATTCATAACACAACATGCTACATCATTCATAACACAACATGCTACATCATTCATAACACAACATGCTACATCATTCATAACACAACATGCTACATCATTCATAACACAACACAACATGCTACATCATTCATAACAAACAGAACATGCTACATCATAAAACACAACATGCTACATCATTCATAACAAACATGCTACATCATTCATAATAAACACAACATGCTACATATTCATAACAAACACAACATGCTACATCATTCTTAACAAACACAATATGCTACATCATTCATAACACAACATGCTACATCATTCATAACACAACATGCTACATCATTCATAACAAACACAACATGCTACATCATTCATAACACAACACGCTACATCATTCATAACACAACATGCTACATCATTCATAACACAACATGCTACATCATTCATAACACAACATGCTACATCATTCATAACACAACATGCTACATCATTCACAACACGCTACATCATTCATAACACAACATGCTACATCATTTTAACATAAAATGTTACATCATTCATTATAAAGACAACATGCTACATCATTCATAACACAACATGCTACATCATTCACAACACAACATGCTACATCATTCACAACACAACATGCTACATAATTTTAACGTAAAAAGTTACATCATTCATAACAAACAGAGCATGCTACGTCAAAAAACACAACAAGCTACATCATTCATAACAAACACAACACGCTACATCATTCATAGCAAACACAACATGCTACATCATTGATATCAAACACAACATGCTACATCATTCATAACAAACACAACATGCTACATCATTCATGACAAACACAACATGCTACATTTCATAACACAACATGCTACATCATTCTTAATAAACACAACATGCTACATAATTTATAATAAACACAACATGCTACATCATTCATAACACAACATGGTACATCATTCATAACACAACATGCTACATCATTCATAACAAACAGAGCATGCTACGTCAAAAAACACAACAAGCTACATCATTCATAGCAAACACAACATGCTACATCATTCATAGCAAACACAACATGCTACATCATTCATAGCAAACACAACATGCTACATCATTCTTAACAAACACAATATGCTACATCATTCATAACACAACATGCTACATCATTCATAACACAACATGCTACATCATTCATAACAAACACAACATGCTACATCATTCATAACACAACATGCTACATCATTCATAACACAACATGCTACATCATTCATAACACAACATGCTACATCATTCATAACACAACATGCTACATCATTCACAACACGCTACATCATTCATAACACAACATGCTACATCATTTTAACATAAAATGTTACATCATTCATTATAAAGACAACATGCTACATCATTCATAACACAACATGCTACATCATTCACAACACAACATGCTACATCATTCACAACACAACATGCTACATAATTTTAACGTAAAAAGTTACATCATTCATAACAAACAGAGCATGCTACGTCAAAAAACACAACAAGCTACATCATTCATAACAAACACAACACGCTACATCATTCATAGCAAACACAACATGCTACATCATTGATATCAAACACAACATGCTACATCATTCATAACAAACACAACATGCTACATCATTCATGACAAACACAACATGCTACATTTCATAACACAACATGCTACATCATTCTTAATAAACACAACATGCTACATAATTTATAATAAACACAACATGCTACATCATTCATAACACAACATGGTACATCATTCATAACACAACATGCTACATCATTCATAACAAACAGAGCATGCTACGTCAAAAAACACAACAAGCTACATCATTCATAGCAAACACAACATGCTACATCATTCATAGCAAACACAACATGCTACATCATTCATAGCAAACACAACATGCTACATCATTCATAGCAAACACAACATGCTACATCATTCATAGCAAACACAACATGCTACAACATTCATAGCAAACACAACATGCTACATCATTCATAGCAAACACAACATGCTACATCATTCATATTAAACACAACATGCTACATCATTCATAATAAACACAACATGCTACATCATTTATAATAAACACAACATGCTACATCATTCATAACACAACATGCTACATCATTCATAACACAACATGCTACATCATTCATAACACATCATGCTACATCATTCATAACAAACACAACATGCTACATCATTCATAACAAACACAACATGCTACATCATTCATAACAAACACAACATGCTACATCATTCATAACAAACACAACATGCTACATCATTTATAACAACCACGACATGCAACATCATTCATAGCACAACCACAACATGCTACATCATTCATAGCACAACACAACATGCTACATCATTCATAGCAAACACAACATGCTACATCATTCATAGCAAACACAACATGCTACATCATTCATAGCAAACACAACATGCTACATCATTCATAGCAAACACAACATGCTACATCATTCATAGCAAACACAACATGCTACATCATTCATAGCAAACACAACATGCTACATCATTCATAACACAACATGTTACATCATTCATAACACAACATGTTACATCATTCATAACACAACATGCTACATCATTCGTAACACAACACGCTTCATCATTCATAACAAACACAATATGCTACATCATTCATAACACAACATGCTACATCATAACATACACAACATGCTACATCATTCATAACAAACACAACATGCTACATCATTCATGTCAAACACAACATGCTACATCATTCATAACAAACAAAACATGCTACATCATTCATAACAAACACAACATGCTACATCATTCATGACAAACACAACATGCTACATCATTCATAACACAACATGCTACATCATAACAAACACAACATGCTACATCATAACAAACACAACATGCTATATCATTCATAACACAACATGCTACATCATAACAAACACAACATGCTACATCATTCATAACAAACACAACATGCTACATCATTCATGACAAACACAACACACTACATCATTCATAACACAACAAGCTACATCATTCATAACAAACACAACATGCTACATCATTCATGTCAAACACAACATGCTACATCATTCATAACAAACAAAACATGATACATCATTCATAACAAACACAACATGCTACATCATTCATGACAAACACAACATGCTACATCATTCATAATAAACACAACATGCTACATCATTTATAATTAACACAACATGCTACATCATTCATAACACAACATGCTACATCATTCATAACAAACACAACATGCTACATCATTCATAACAAACACAACATGCTACATCATTCATAACAAACAAAACATGCTACATCATTCATAACAAACACAACATGCTACATCACTCATAACAAACAAAACATGCTACATCATTCATAACAAACACGACATGCTACATCATTCATAACACAACATGCTACATCATTCATAACACAACATGTTACATCATTCATAACACAACATGCTACATCATTCGTAACACAACACGCTTCATCATTCATAACAAACACAATATGCTACATCATTCATAACACAACATGCTACATCATAACATACACAACATGCTACATCATTCATAACAAACACAACATGCTACATCATTCATGTCAAACACAACATGCTACATCATTCATAACAAACAAAACATGCTACATCATTCATAACAAACACAACATGCTACATCATTCATGACAAACACAACATGCTACATCATTCATAACACAACATGCTACATCATAACAAACACAACATGCTACATCATAACAAACACAACATGCTATATCATTCATAACACAACATGCTACATCATAACAAACACAACATGCTACATCATTCATAACAAACACAACATGCTACATCATTCATGACAAACACAACACACTACATCATTCATAACACAACAAGCTACATCATTCATAACAAACACAACATGCTACATCATTCATGTCAAACACAACATGCTACATCATTCATAACAAACAAAACATGCTACATCATTCATAACAAACACAACATGCTACATCATTCATGACAAACACAACATGCTACATCATTCATAATAAACACAACATGCTACATCATTTATAATTAACACAACATGCTACATCATTCATAACACAACATGCTACATCATTCATAACAAACACAACATGCTACATCATTCATAACAAACACAACATGCTACATCATTCATAACAAACACAACATGCTACATCATTCATAACAAACACAACATGCTACATCACTCATAACAAACAAAACATGCTACATCATTCATAACAAACACGACATGCTACATCATTCATAACAAACACGACATGCTACATCATTCATAGCAAACACAACATGCTACATCATTCATATCAAACACAACATGCTACATCATTCATAACACAACATGCTACATCATTCATAACACAACATGCTACATCATTCATAACAAACAGAACATGCTACATCATAAAACACAACATGCTACATCATTCATAACAAACATGCTACATCATTCATAATAAACACAACATGCTACATATTCATAACAAACACAACATGCTACATCATTCTTAACAAACACAATATGCTACATCATTCATAACACAACATGCTACATCATTCATAACACAAAATGCTACATCATTCGTAACACAAAATGCTACATCATTCATAACAAACACAACATGCTACATCATTCATAACAAATGCTACATCATTCATAACACAACATGCTACATCATTCATAACACAACATGCTACATCATTCATAACACAACATGCTACATCATTCACAACACGCTACATCATTCATAACACAACATGCTACATCATTCATAACACAACATGCTACATCATTCATAACACAACATGCTACATCATTCATAACACAACATGCTACATCATTCATAACACAACATGCTACATCATTCATAGCAAACACAACATGCTACATCATTCATAGCAAACACAACATGCTACATCATTCATAACAAACAAAACATGCTACATCACTCATAACACAACATGCTACATCAATTTTAACATAAAATGTTACATCATTCATAACAAAGACAACATGCTACATAATTCATAACACAACATGCTACATCATTCATAACACAACATGCTACATCATTCATAACACAACATGCTACATCATTCATAACACAACATGCTACATCATTCATAACACAACACAACATGCTACATCATTCATAACAAACACAACATGCTACATCATTCATAACACAACATGCTACATCATTCATAACACAACATGCTACATCATTCATAACAAACAGAGCATGCTACAGATTCATAACAAACACAACAAGCTACATCATTCATAACAAACACAACATGCTACATCATTCATGCAAACACAACATGCTACATCATTCACATCAAACACAACATGCTACATCATTCATAACAAACACAACATGCTACATCATTCATAGCAAACACAACATGCTACAACATTCATAGCAAACACAACATGCTACATCATTCATAATAAACACAACATGCTACATCATTTATAATAAACACAACATGCTACATCATTCATAACAAACACAACATGCTACATCATTCATAACAAACACAACATGCTACATCATTCATAACACAACATGCTACATCATTCATAACACAACATGCTACATCATTCATAACAAACACAACATGCTACATCATTCATAACAAACACAACATGCTACATCATTCATAACACAACATGCTACATCATTCATAACACAACATGCTACATCATTCATAGCAAACACAACATGCTACATCATTCATAGCAAACACAACATGCTACATCATTCATAACAAACACAACATGCTACATCACTCATAACACAACATGCTACATCAATTTTACACATAACATGTTACATCATTCATAACAAAGACAACATGCTACATAATTCATAACACAACATGCTACATCATTCATGACACACAACATGCTACATCATTCATAACACAACATGCTACATCATTCATAACACAACATGCTACATCATTCATAACACAACACAACATGCTACATCATTCATAACAAACAAAACATGCTACATCATTCATAACACAATATGCTACATCATTCATAACAAACAGAACATGCTACATCATAAAACACAACATGCTACATCATTCATAACAAACATGCTACATCATTCATAATAAACACAACATGCTACATATTCATAACAAACACAACATGCTACATCATTCTTAACAAACACAATATGCTACATCATTCATAACACAACATGCTACATCATTCATAACACAACATGCTACATCATTCATAACAAACACAACATGCTACATCATTCATAACACAACACGCTACATCATTCATAACACAACATGCTACATCATTCATAACACAACATGCTACATCATTCATAACACAACATGCTACATCATTCATAACACAACATGCTACATCATTCACAACACGCTACATCATTCATAACACAACATGCTACATCATTTTAACATAAAATGTTACATCATTCATTATAAAGACAACATGCTACATCATTCATAACACAACATGCTACATCATTCACAACACAACATGCTACATCATTCACAACACAACATGCTACATAATTTTAACATAAAAAGTTACATCATTCATAACAAACAGAGCATGCTACGTCAAAAAACACAACAAGCTACATCATTCATAACAAACACAACACGCTACATCATTCATAGCAAACACAACATGCTACATCATTGATATAAAACACAACATGCTACATCATTCATAACAAACACAACATGCTACATCATTCATGACAAACACAACATGCTACATTTCATAACACAACATGCTACATCATTCTTAATAAACACAACATGCTACATAATTTATAATAAACACAACATGCTACATCATTCATAACACAACATGGTACATCATTCATAACACAACATGCTACATCATTCATAACAAACAGAGCATGCTACGTCAAAAAACACAACAAGCTACATCATTCATAGCAAACACAACATGCTACATCATTCATAGCAAACACAACATGCTACATCATTCACAGCAAACACAACATGCTACATCATTCATAGCAAACACAACATGCTACATCATTCATAGCAAACACAACATGCTACAACATTCATAGCAAACACAACATGCTACATCATTCATAGCAAACACAACATGCTACATCATTCATATCAAACACAACATGCTACATCATTCATAATAAACACAACATGCTACATCATTTATAATAAACACAACATGCTACATCATTCATAACACAACATGCTACATCATTCATAACACAACATGCTACATCATTCATAACACATCATGCTACATCATTCATAACAAACACAACATGCTACATCATTCATAACAAACACAACATGCTACATCATTCATAACAAACACAACATGCTACATCATTCATAACAAACACAACATGCTACATCATTTATAACAACCACGACATGCAACATCATTCATAGCACAACCACAACATGCTACATCATTCATAGCACAACACAACAGGCTACATCATTCATAGCAAACACAACATGCTACATCATTCATAGCAAACACAACATGCTACATCATTCATAGCAAACACAACATGCTACATCATTCATAGCAAACACAACATGCTACATCATTCATAGCAAACACAACATGCTACATCATTCATAGCAAACACAACATGCTACATCATTCATAACACAACATGTTACATCATTCATAACACAACATGCTACATCATTCGTAACACAACACGCTTCATCATTCATAACAAACACAATATGCTACATCATTCATAACACAACATGCTACATCATAACATACACAACATGCTACATCATTCATAACAAACACAACATGCTACATCATTCATGTCAAACACAACATGCTACATCATTCATAACAAACAAAACATGCTACATCATTCATAACAAACACAACATGCTACATCATTCATGACAAACACAACATGCTACATCATTCATAACACAACATGCTACATCATAACAAACACAACATGCTACATCATAACAAACACAACATGCTATATCATTCATAACACAACATGCTACATCATAACAAACACAACATGCTACATCATTCATAACACACACAACATGCTACATCATTCATGACAAACACAACACACTACATCATTCATAACACAACAAGCTACATCATTCATAACAAACACAACATGCTACATCATTCATGTCAAACACAACATGCTACATCATTCATAACAAACAAAACATGCTACATCATTCATAACAAACACAACATGCTACATCATTCATGACAAACACAACATGCTACATCATTCATAATAAACACAACATGCTACATCATTTATAATTAACACAACATGCTACATCATTCATAACACAACATGCTACATCATTTATAACACATCATGCTACATCATTCATAACAAACACAACATGCTACATCATTCATAACAAACACAACATGCTACATCATTCATAACAAACACAACATGCTACATCATTCATAACAAACACAACATGCTACATCATTTATAACAACCACGACATGCAACATCATTCATAGCACAACCACAACATGCTACATCATTCATAGCACAACACAACATGCTACATCATTCATAGCAAACACAACATGCTACATCATTCATAGCAAACACAACATGCTACATCATTCATAGCAAACACAACATGCTACATCATTCATAGCAAACACAACATGCTACATCATTCATAGCAAACACAACATGCTACATCATTCATAGCAAACACAACATGCTACATCATTCATAACACAACATGTTACATCATTCATAACACAACATGTTACATCATTCATAACACAACATGCTACATCATTCGTAACACAACACGCTTCATCATTCATAACAAACACAATATGCTACATCATTCATAACACAACATGCTACATCATAACATACACAACATGCTACATCATTCATAACAAACACAACATGCTACATCATTCATGTCAAACACAACATGCTACATCATTCATAACAAACAAAACATGCTACATCATTCATAACAAACACAACATGCTACATCATTCATGACAAACACAACATGCTACATCATTCATAACACAACATGCTACATCATAACAAACACAACATGCTACATCATAACAAACACAACATGCTATATCATTCATAACACAACATGCTACATCATAACAAACACAACATGCTACATCATTCATAACAAACACAACATGCTACATCATTCATGACAAACACAACACACTACATCATTCATAACACAACAAGCTACATCATTCATAACAAACACAACATGCTACATCATTCATGTCAAACACAACATGCTACATCATTCATAACAAACAAAACATGCTACATCATTCATAACAAACACAACATGCTACATCATTCATGACAAACACAACATGCTACATCATTCATAATAAACACAACATGCTACATCATTTATAATTAACACAACATGCTACATCATTCATAACACAACATGCTACATCATTCATAACAAACACAACATGCTACATCATTCATAACAAACACAACATGCTACATCATTCATAACAAACAAAACATGCTACATCATTCATAACAAACACAACATGCTACATCACTCATAACAAACAAAACATGCTACATAATTCATAACAAACACGACATGCTACATCATTCATAACAAACACGACATGCTACATCATTCATAGCAAACACAACATGCTACATCATTCATATCAAACACAACATGCTACATCATTCATAACACAACATGTTACATCATTCATAACACAACATGCTACATCATTCATAACAAACACAACATGATACATCATACTTAACAACACACTACATCATTCATAACACAACATGCTACATCATTCATAACACAACAAGCTACAGCATTCATAACAAACACAACAAGCTACAGCATTCATAACAAACACAACATCCTACATCATTCATAACACAACATGCACAACATAGGGTTAGTGATACAGTGATCTGGACCTACCTCAGTCTGTACATTACGTCCCTGGATCCAGACACAGCTCTACCTAAAGGACACACAGATTACATTTGTTAAAATGGCAATATGTAACTTTTTGAGCAACCCAACAAAATCCACATAGATATTTGTTATAGATCTGTCATACTGCTTTAAAGCCAATCTAAGTAGCGGTAGATCTGTTCTTTGTGAGATATTTCTATGCTTCCCGTTCTTAAGTTTTGTTTTTGCGTCTTTTGCAAAGAGCTGAAACAATATTTTTGGTTATAGAAAACACAGCGGTTTAGATGGTACAATGTTGATCTACACTAAACACAGTGGTTTAGATGGTACAATGTTTATCTAAACTCTACACAGTGCTGCATTTGTAAATCAGAACAAAAAGTGAGGTACACGAAAAAAAGTAGACAGGGTCTGGAACGACCTTCTGACCTGTATCTCTGTCTGTCTGTCTTCACTGCTGAGTAGACAGGGTCTGGAACGACGTTCTCTGAAAGAAACACATAAACAGGTTACAACTATTGTTAAAAACACGGTAAAAACATATTATTTACTTCAGAAAGATGAGGGGAGTGTTGTTGGTCTCTCCCTTCTTCCTACCTCTCCTCCTGTTGTGTTGTCTC